>NW_027509329.1:3985000-4002500 GCF_048541705.1 Temnothorax americanus
GTGTATCACTTGAGTAATAATTTTTTGGAAATAAAAATAATACTGCTTAGGTTTTTTCGAGATTTTTGGAGATACAAAGATTACGTCCACCACTTGTTACTTAGGTTTTTTCGAGGTATAATACTACTACTTTGTTTTTTTTTTTAGGTGAAGATACCACTGTTTAGGTTTTTTCGAGATTTTTCAAGATACAAAGATTTCGTCTACCACTTGTTACTTAGATTTTTTTAAGGTATAATACTACCACTGTTTTTTTTTCGAGGTAACAACATATACACTACTATGCGTGTACTTGGCGCCTTTCTTTACCTTTTTTTTAAAAAAGGTAATTTTGTACAGATATCACGCCTTTTTGTAGTATTACGCATTGTATAAACAGTATGTACAAGGTGTTATTTCGAGGTATAATACTACCACTTTGTTTTTTTCGAGGTAACAACATAATACATATGTACTACTATGCGTGTACTTGGCGCATTTTTTTACCTTTTTTTTGAAATAATATCAACAACTTGTTCTCACCGTTCTCTGGATAGAATTGTAACACTGCTCTTGCGCTTCTTGACAGACATGCATACAACGTTGATAAGAAACGATATAAACGTCTTGTAGGATTGTGCAAAGTTTTGCTTGCATAGCACAACCACAAGCGCAGAAATACTGACAGCCCCATCAAACGTACCAGCTTTAAATGGCAATCCTTGACCTAAAAAATAAAATAATGTATTAATATGATATTATGGCTACGGTCAACGTGACACTACAAATGCTTCGAAGCATTCCTTTTCTCTTTTCTTTCAATAAAGAAAGAAGGAGAAGAAGAACGCTCCAGAGCATTTGTATCACGTTGACCGTAGCCTATATATCAAGATATATATAATATCAACAACCTGTTCTCACCGTTCTCTGGATAGAATTGTAACACTGCTCTTGCGCTTCTTGACAGACATGCATACAACGTTGATAAGAAACGATATAAACGTCTTGTAGGATTGTGCAAAGTTTTGCTTGCATAGCACAACCACAAGCGCAGAAATACTGATAGCCCCATCAAACGTACCAGCTTTAAATGGCAATCCTTGACCTAAAAAATAAAATAATGTATTAATATGATATTATGGCTATGGTCAACGTGACACTACAAATGCTTCGAAGCATTCCTCTTCTCTTTTCTTTCAATGAAGAAAAAAGGAGAAGAAGAACGCTCCAGAGCATTTGTATCATGTTGACCGTAGCCTATATATCAAGATATATATAATATCAACAACCTGTTCTCACCGTTCTCTGGATAGAATTGTAACACTGCTCTTGCGCTTCTTGACAGACATGCATACAACGTTGATAAGAAACGATATAAACGTCTTGTAGGATTGTGCAAAGTATTGCTTGCATAGCACAACCACAAGCGCAGAAATACTGACAGCCCCATCAAACGTACCAGCTTTAAATGGCAATCCTTGACCTAAAAAATAAAATAATGTATTAATATGATATTATGGCTACGGTCAACGTGACACTACAAATGCTTCGAAGCATTCCTCTTCTTTTTTCTTTCAATGAAGAAAGAAGGAGAGGAAGAACGCTCCAAAGCATTTGTATCACGTTGACCGTAGCCTATATATCATTCATCGCACAAAATTTTTTAATTGCAAATCGGAAACGTACCTCGAGTTGAGCTCTTCTGCGATCAACGAAGTCGGGATCGAACGTGTCAGTCGTCACTTTCTGCTTTCTGCCAAGCGTAGAGAACCTTCTTTTCCGGCAGCGATAGTAGATGGGTGCGTTCAGCCGATACTCCGCTAGCCTAGCAATCGTGAGCAGTCGCTCGTTTCCTCTCCTTTTAATCCATTGGGTCAAAGGAGAGGAAACGAGCGAAAACGAGCGACTACTCACGATTGCTAGGCTAGCGAAGTATCGGCTGAACGCACCCAATGTAGGGATACGAAATCTTTAGATAAGCACGAAGCAATTCAATTCAGTATATCGCCAGCACGATTACGGTGTTACTGCCGTTTCGCGTACGCGCGTATGCGCGCGTTGTCGCACCTTACCTCGCGACGCGTAATAAAGAGTCACACGATCGGTCTCGCTCCGCGCGTACTACCGTGTCTCTCGATCGATCGAGATAGGTTAACTGATCAGATGATGAACTGACTGACAGGATAGCGCTCTAAACGAACGCACTGTCTGCACTGCACTGCACTGCGACACTAACGCCGCTAGCCGCCAGTGTCGAAAAAGTGAAAGTGACGTTCTCTGTTTGTTACATGTATGTTATAAAGAAAAGCGGTTGACGGAGACGACGTATCTTAAAAATAAATTTTCGCATTTGGACTTTGCGTCGCAATATCTCCGCTCGTAGGGCACGTAGCGGAATATTATGAGAGAAACCCCCCCCTAATTGGACCCCAAGCTATCGATCAAGCCTACTTAGAACTTGATCCGTTCACTCGTTATCGAGATCTCAACATCTCGGGTACTCGCAACCCGTCGCGTCGCGTAAAAGAGTCACGGTCGGTCTCGCTCCGCGTGTACTTGGCGCGAGACACTACCGTGTCTCTTGACCTTGAATTTGATGGCCACGTGTTCCAAGTTGCCGATGACGAGGTCCACATAGTGCGCTTCGTAGTTTTCGGTGTCTACATGTATTAATACCTCGAATTCGATATCTACGTGTCCTACATTGGGTGCGTTCAGCCGATACTTTGCTAGCCTAGCAATCGTGAGCAGTCGCTCGTTTTCGCTCGTTTCCTCTTTTTTGACTTACTGGATTAAAAAGAAAAAAAACGAGCAAAAACGAGCAACTGCTCACGATTGCTAGGCTAGCGGAGTATCGGCTGAACGCACCCATTCAGATTTAAAGTTATTAATACACCTAGACACCAAAAACTATGAAGCGCGATATCTGGACCTCGTCATCGGCAACCTGGGACACGTGGACACCGAAAACTACGGAGCGCACTATGTGGACCTTGTCATCGGCAACCTGGGATACCTAGACATCGAATTCAACGTACGATTACACCTGGACACCGAAAACTATGAAGCGCATTATCTGGATCCCGTCATCGGCAACCTGGGACTCGTGGACATCGAATTCAAGATATTAATACACGTAGACACCAAAAACTACGGAGCGCACTATGTGGACCTCGTCATCGGCAACCTGGGACACGTAGACATCGAATTCAACGTATTATTACACCTGGACACCGAAATCTATGAAGCGCATTATCTGGATCCCGTCATCGGCAACCTGAGACACGTGGACATCGAATTCAAGATATTAATACACGTAGACACCAAAAACTATGGAGCGCACTGTGTGGACCTCGTCATCGGCAACCTGGGACACGTAGACATCGCATTCAACGTATTATTACACCTGGACACCGAAAACTACGAAGCGCACTGTGTGGACCTCGTCATCGGCAACCTGGGACACGTGGACATCAAATTCAAGGTATTAATACACGTAGACACCGAAAACTACGGAGCGCACTATGTGGACCTCGTCATCGGCAACCTGGGACACGTAAACATCGCATTCAACATATTATTACACCTGGACACCGAAAACTACGAAGCGCACTGTGTGGACCTCGTCATCGGCAACCTGGGACACGTGGACATCGAATTCAACGTATTATTACACCTGGACACCGAAAACTATGAAGCGCACTGTGTGGACCTCGTCATCGGCAACCTGGGACACGTGGACATCGAATTCAAGGTATTAATACACGTAGACACCGAAAACTACGGAGCGCACTATGTGGACCTCGTCATCGGCAACCTGGGACACGTAGACATCGCATTCAACATATTATTACACCTGGACACCGAAAACTACGAAGCGCACTGTGTGGACCTCGTCATCGGCAACCTGGGACACGTGGACATCGAATTCAACGTATTATTACACCTGGACACCAAAAACTATGAAGCGCACTGTGTGGACCTCGTCATCGGCAACCTGGGACACGTGGACATCGAATTCAAGGTATTAATACACGTAGACACCGAAAACTACGGAGCGCACTATGTGGACCTCGTCATCGGCAACCTGGGACACCTAGACATCGAATTCAACGTACGATTACACCTGGACACCGAAAACTACGAAGCGCACTGTGTGGACCTCGTCATCGGCAACCTGAGACACGTGGACATCGAATTCAAGATATTAATACACGTAGACACCAAAAACTACGGAGCGCACTGTGTGGACCTCGTCATCGGCAACCTGGGACACGTAGACATCGCATTCAACGTATTATTACACCTGGACACCGAAAACTACGAAGCGCACTGTGTGGACCTCGTCATCGGCAACCTGGGACACGTGGACATCGAATTCAAGGTATTAATACACGTAGACACCGAAAACTACGGAGCGCACTATGTGGACCTCGTCATCGGCAACCTGGGACACGTAGACATCGCATTCAACATATTATTACACCTGGACACCGAAAACTACGAAGCGCACTGTGTGGACCTCGTCATCGGCAACCTGGGACACGTGGACATCGAATTCAACGTATTATTACACCTGGACACCGAAATCTATGAAGCGCATTATCTGGATCCCGTCATCGGCAACCTGGGACACGTGGACATCGAATTCAAGATATTAATACACGTAGACACCAAAAACTACGGAGCGCACTATGTGGACCTCGTCATCGGCAACCTGGGACACGTAGACATCGAATTCAACGTATTATTACACCTGGACACCGAAAACTATAAAGCGCACTATCTGGAGACCTTGTCATCGGCAACCTGGGATACATAGACATCAAATTCAAGCTTGATTCATAAGAATCGACTTAAAAATTCCCTAGCGGCATTTCTGCCAAGCATAGAGAACCTACTTTTCCGTTGACTCAATATTTATTATATATATACCTAATTTTTACTTAAATAGAAATCTTCCTCCTGACCGATAAGTTTATCGACCTAATTTTGAAATACGCGCGCGATATCGAAACTGGCGATACCTGCGCCGCCAGCGTCGAAAAAGTGAAAGTGACGTTTCTCTGATGACGTCATAATAGATCGCAGCGTTAGGAGACGTATCTTAAAAATAAATTTTCACATTTGGACTTTGCGTCGCAATATCTCCTCTCGTAGGGCACGTAGTGGAATATTATGAGAGAAACCCCCCCCTAATTGGACCCCAAGCTATCGATCAAGCCTACTTAGAACTTGATCCGTTCACTCGTTATCGAGATCTCAACATCTCGGGTACTCGCAACTCGTCGCGTCGCGTAAAAGAGTCACGGTCGGTCTCGCTCCGCGTGTACTTGGCGCGAGACACTACCGTGTCTCTTGATTCGGCCTGTGAGGTTCCAAAAAAATGGAAACGCCACGACATCGACATTAGTTTCTATTTTCTCGCAAAAAGCGGGATTGTAGATAACGCACTGTGTGTGTGCTCTTCAATTAAACGGCGGCATATAACAACGGCATCGAATACATCCGGGAAAACTTTTATCCGCACTAGAGTTGCGTGGGAACGTTTTGAAGGAAGAGAAAGAGAGAGAGAGAGAGAGAGAGAGAGAGAGAGAGAGAGAGAGAGAGAGAGAGAGAGAAAGCGTACATTTATTATTCAGCGCCCTGAGATACAATCCCCTCAGGCGCACCAAAAGGAATACAAGAATACATATGAAAAAATTATTGTGACATAATAGTATCATAACAACAATACAACACAAGACCCCAGATTGGAATATGGCCTGCGCAAAAAAAAACGTGCGTTCGACACGAAAACAACTAGAGCGGTCCCGTGACTGACTCAATCCCAGACGTCCGCAGGAGATATTTATGAAATTTATCTTTAAAACTACTCTTTGATTGAGCAGCCCGAATATCAGGCGGAAGGTCAGAGAGAGAGAGAGAGAGAGAGAGAGAGAGAGAGAGAGAGAGAGAGAGAGAGAGGAGAGAGAGAGAGAGAGAGAGAGAGAGAGAGAGAGAGAGAGAGAGAGAGAGAGAGAGAAAGAGAGAGAGAGAGAGAGAGAGAGAGAGAGAGAGAGAGAGAGAGAGAGAGAGAGAGAATAAAAAAATGTGCAAATTAGAGACTTGCACATTGCTTTCTCACAATTTTTTTCACTTATAAAGCTTCCTCTATCAGAAAGCCAATTTATTATATGCTAATAATTTTGCTAATTCTTTTTTGTTATATAACACCTTTACAGAAAATAGATAATAAATAAATAAACTTAATTTAAATGAATATTTGACATTTTCTCAATATAATAAATATAATATTGTTTAATATATTGAGATTAATATTAGTCGGGGTAAACCCCATTTACGATATTACAAAATATTTATAAAAAATTCCAAAATTAAAAAACTTTTAAATTCAAAATTTCATAAAGAACAAACCTTTTCACCAATTTTCATCAAAATCAAAACCAATCATTCTTCAATAATATTCTATTTATTTAAAAAAATTTAGCCCATTATATCTCAAAATTTACGGAAGTTAGAATTCTCACAGATATTTTTTGAAAAATTAAAACTACCTTAAAATCTAAAACACTATATAAATTTTTATAAAAATGACAATAAATAAAAGTGTTGTTTTAATTTACTTGTGTGCCAAAATGCAACGTACGCTGTAGCTCAAGCAGTTCGTGAGTTATAAACGTTTGAAATTTCGGGGAATCTGTACAAACATACACATACACACATACAGACATATACACACATACGGGACAGTTAAAAAATATGATTTTTCAACGTTTAATACATTCTAAACATATTGGTATAAAAAAACTGAAAAAAAATTTATCACGAAAATAAAGCTTGCTCTATGAGAAAGCAAAATAGAGAAATATTTCGCATTGACGTTCACGCGCAAATGCGTGATGACGTCAAAATGAAACTTTGGCGTCGTCTTCATCCCTCGATTAATTACGGCCTTACTAAGGATGTCAAAAACACAATCGTTCCTTTTGAAAATGCGACGGGACGTATCGGAAATAATTTATCTTCCTTCTCTATCACTCATTCCTTCTCGTTCGTCGGCGTGATGTTTTACGAAGTAACGCTCGTCGTATATCTGTCTCTACCGCTGCTGCACATATTTATATCGTCGCAAACGTCTTTAACCTTTATCCGGACAGCCTATTTCCCAAACTTGAACGCGTTGGTGTTGCCTCTTTTCCAGAACGGTGGTACCGCGAAAAGATATTGCACATACGTCGACATATTTTCCTACCACAAAATTGTAGAAATATCGATATATGTGAGATATGTTTATGTGGCTATTTTCTGTTTTACGAAGATTACTCTGCGAAAGAAAGTTGTTTTGTGCAACATACCTACTCTAATAAATATGTAATCTTAACAAATATATCTAACAATAAGAAGAATACAGAAGAATACAAAAATTTTTAATATTTTGAAAAATTTTAGAACTTTTTTTTGTACACTTGCGATCTTTTACGTTTTTCATGCTCGTTATTCTTAAATTCTAAACCAATTTTC
Source organism: Temnothorax americanus (assembly GCF_048541705.1). Classification (NCBI taxonomy): domain Eukaryota; kingdom Metazoa; phylum Arthropoda; class Insecta; order Hymenoptera; family Formicidae; genus Temnothorax; species Temnothorax americanus. The sequence continues at coordinate 3,992,504 of NW_027509329.1, forward strand.
TCCATCATATAGCAATGATATAGTATAATATATTGTAACATTCGCAGATTCTTTAATGTAGAATCTATGTTACATGAATAAAATCTACATTTATATACACGTATAATTTTTTATCAATATACACAATTTTATGAATTATACTCATCCAGAAATTTGACAGAATAAAAAGCAATATTTCTATTTTTCGATTTTTTTTAGCGATATATCGCCCCGCGTGCACGCTGCGGAATCGACGAAAGCCGCAGAAAGATTTTAAACGTAAACACTCGACGGAAAGTTTGGACGCGGGCAGTCCCGCCCGCGCTCCTCAATTAATTACCGAGCGGGGAAATCGAAAATGCAGGAAGCCAAATCGTTTGCTCGGCTTCATCTGTCAAACGTTCCGAAAAGTTTTATTATCAAGACCGTAGTTAATGCAGTTTAAACCTCGCTCGCTCCACACCGGGGGGTGGCCGCAAAAGTTTCACCATCAAGCTAACTATTACAAGCTAGAAAACGAGATCCTCCGAGGAGCCGTTCGCGGCTCTTAGATAGGAGAGCGCGGGACAGGAGAGACGGGAATAGAGCGCCGTCGTTGTTGATTCCTTTACTTAGGAGGAGGACTTTTATCACACCCGCGACGACTCGAATCGCGAACAATTATATATTAAAGTCCCCGTTTACGGACGCGCAATTTGCGCGAATAAAAGAGAGAGATAGAGAGAGAGAGAGAGAGAGAGAGAGAGAGAGAGAGAGAGAGAGAGAGAGAGAGAGAGAGAGAGAGAGAGAGAGAGAGAGAGAGAGAGAGAGAGAGAGAGAGAGAGAGAGAGAGAGAGAGAGAGAGAAAGAGAAGGAGAGGGAGAGGGAGAGGGAAAGGGAGAGGGGAGGGAAAAGGGGAGGGGAGGAAGTAAAAGGGAAAGGGGGAGAGAGAGAGAGAGAGAGAGAGAGATTGATTGATTGATTGATTGATATATTTATATGCCCGAGCATAAGCTAAAGGGCAAGAACAGTAAACAAACTACAAAAAAATATAAGCATTACTTCCGCATACATCACTAAGTGAGTAACATAATGATACTTAAAATTAACTTAAAAATAAAAAAAAAAACTTAAAATAAAACTAAAACTAAAACTAACCCTAATACTGAACCCAGCAAGTACGACCCGACCTGTACACGAACTAACACTCAAATTCAGAAGAGAACAGATGAGCACGAAGAAGACTTTTAAAGATTGAAAACGAAGACGCCGATGTAATTTGAACAGGAAGAGCATGCCAAAAATAGATGGACGAAAGATGGAAGGAGTTCCTGTAGGTAGTTGTTCTATGTAAGGGAATATGGAAAACATGAGAAGAAGTGGTCAGTCTGTCAGATCTTCTTAGTAGTGGATCAAGTGGGGTGAAAAGTTCACGTAAATACACAGGCGAATTCATGTAAACAATACGATACATTTGACACCCGATAAAATACAGTCTTCTGTTCTCCACTGAAAGCCATCCGAGGCGACGTCGAAACGGCGTTATATGCTCATCACGCCGCAAGTTGTAGATGAATCTGACACAACAGTTAACCAGTCTCTGCAATTTACTATTCAAATCACCACTCAGGCCATGATAAACCAAACAGCAATAATCAATATGGGGTAGAACCAGAGTCATAACAAGCTTGATCCTCAACTCAGTGGAGAGAGAATTCTGGTTAAATCTTAACTTGTATAAAGCACCATGGACCTTCTGCGAGACAAATAAGATATGTTTTCTCCAAGATAGATCAGACTCGAAAAAGACTCCCAAGTTCTTCACCTCACTCACATATGGTAAGGGTATCTGATTAACCATTATCGGTGGAAGAAGATTGAGATCTATATTGCCAACATTGGCCCTGCTGCCAAATATAATCACCTTAGACTTAGCAGGATTCAGATTAAGACCATTCTCCTTTGCATAATTAAAGATGGCATTAGCATCCTGAGAGATTAACTTAAGATTGTGAAGTAGATCGGAGAGTAGACTTAGGCGATATATCTGGATATCATCAGCAAAGATCATATGCTCAGAGTAGTTCAAGACTTTACCAATATCGTTGATGTAGAGGGAGAACAATGGAGGACCAAGTACAGATCCCTGAGGCACACCGCTAAGCATCAACAACCAAGCCGAAAGACATCCCGCATCATCCACTACAGACTGAGAACGGCCTGTAAGATATGAATATAACCATAAAAGAACTGAGTCTGAGAATCCTAAGATCTTGAGTTTAATAAGAAGTCGAAGATGCGGGACCGTATCAAACGCCTTACTGAAATCAAAGAGAATCATGATCACGAGAAGGCCATTGTCGATTGCCTTCTTAATATCATCACAAATACGCAGAAGCGCAGACTGGGTGTTGTGGCCCGAGCGATACGCAGACTGTCTAGGGTTCATAAGATTATATTTGGTTAAATAATCTGAAATCTGTGAAGCTACAATTCTTTCTAATAATTTAGATAGTTCTGGCAGATTGGCTATCGGTCTGGTATCAGACGGGGACAAAGGGATACGTATCTTAGACAGAGGGCGGATAAGCGCTCGCTTCCACTGGGATGGAAACGAAGAAGTCTCTAATGAGCGATTGAATAAAGCTGTTAGACACGATGATATAATAGGCCAAGCCATATGAAGAATATAAAGTGGTATGCCATCAGACCCTGATGAATAAGAATGACGAGGTTGCTCAGAAATAAGCCGAAGGACAATGTCAGGTGTTATAGCAGAGAATACAAACTCAGGATAATGTGAGGGACGAGTAACCGAATTAATAGCAGAGATAAAGTCATCATATGAGCTGGGTGACTGAGTTTCAGAAACTGATACATAAAATAAGTTTAATTGATCAGGAGTGAAAAAGTGAAGTGGAGAAGCCAAAGTAGATTTGACAAGACCAAGTAAAGCAAGTTCTCTCCAAAGTTTCGCGGGGTCTGCGATGTTTTTAAGAATGTCAAAGAGAGAGAGAGAGAGAGAGAGAGAGAGAGAGAGAGAGAGAGAGAGAGAGAGAGAGAGAGAAGGGAATTTGCGCTTTGTAGATTTGCTAAAAACCGGGCTCCGTCTCTTGGTTATATGCGTTTAGTGACGGTTCCGATAGAACGGAAGATTATTTTCCGTTCGTCGCTTGAGTCAAGGAAGCCGGATATACCGCGGTTCTTATCTATACGATATTTGTGTCGCCGATGCGCGCTCCTAAATCAATATCGCATTATCAGAGAGGCGAATATTATATATTGAATAGGTAATATCACGGTACGTCAATCAAATTACGTGTGAATCGCACTACGCGAGCCAATCGAGCGGAGAACTGCATGGCAGTCGAAATTATTGCGTCGCCGCCCACGGATTTATCGAAATTTGTTGCACCGGCTGCGCTTTATTAATTTCGTTTTCGATGTCGAAGCGTGCCGGCTTGGCGAGTGTGGAATTATACGCTTCCTTGTTCAACCTTTTTTTTGCGCGCGCTTTGTGAATCGCGCTGGTTATTTCTATTAAAATCATGATGGAAATGAAAATCAAACAGGCGAAAAGCTAAAACCGGATATAAATTTACGTAGGCAATTAATAACTACCTACGCAAGTTTTTCCCAGCAAATTGTTGTTCTAGTGATAATTGTATTGTAATTAATAGCAATATCTGACTTTTAAAGCAAAATTGTTTTATCTCGGCTGCAAGCTCTGCTCAAAAGAAGATCGAAACTAAAGCAAGATATTGGTTCACGTTTTTCTACTGTTTGAAATTCTAGTAATATCATTTATTATGCCCGTTCTAGACTGGAGAATGATCCTACTCTCGGCTCATCCAAGTAGTAGTGTAGACGGGTAAAAATCTATAGCTTATGTATAGTTTATGTCACGTACACTATAGCACACTATAGAAAGGAGAATGAGCCGAGAGTAAGATCATCCTCCAGTCTAGAACGGGCATTAAAGAAAAGCTCATTTAAAATATCAATTGTAATTAATTGTAAGAGTTTTAATTGTCCTACTTGCGCGCTGAATAATTAACGCGATTATGAGATTTTTTGCTACATCTACACGGTGTCAGCTCAAGAAAAGTAAATATAAAAATTTGCTTACGAACAAGTCAGTCTAGATATCTATGTAACGTAAACGAGTATAGCAGGCGGACAAAAATACGCAAAGATTGCCATCGCATCAGCTGTCAGGAGTAACGTGTCAAGCCAACTCAACTTAATCATTAATTAAATAAGCTTAGCGTTTAGCGCGCGTGAACTTAGCGGCAACTTTACTCAATAAATTAGAGTCTGTGTTCCAGATACGAGGCGTGAAGTTTCTGCTTCGCGCGAGACATTCTCAACGAATAGTTACTTCGTCAAAGACGATAAGTAGATTTATGATTGGGCGAAGGCCGCGCGCTCGTAAATAACAAGAACCGTGTGACGACGCGCAAACTAGACTAGTAACACACAATGCGTCTAGTCGTCGTTCAGCGGGCGTCTGTCGGAGCACGCCAAAAATTGCCAACCTCGTGTCCGAGCATCGTCGATATGGTTATACCCCTATCTATTCCCTCGCCGGCGAGAATGTTAGAGCGACCGAATACGCGATGAACCCGACCACTTCTCTTCTAGGTCCACTCGATTTTTATTTCTGCCATCGTCGTCGTCGTCGTCGGTCCTCGTCGACGTGCACGCACCCTTGAGCGGCGATTTATCGCACGCGTGTTTACCTCCGAAGCCGCCCAACACTCACACTAATACACCCGCACGCCTCCGCGCTCAAGCGCGTGTCTGTGCACGCCGCACGCCCGTGTCGCCAACACCGCGCTCTCACGTGTGGACACGCGGCGCACGCACATATCCACCCACTCAACCACCCATCCGTGCACGCTTCCACGATTTTCGAGTGGTGGCACGTACATACATACACACACATATATATATATATGTATATGTATATAATATAATATATATATATTTGTGTGTGTGTGTGTGTGTGTGTGTGTGTGTGTGTGTGTGTGTGTGTGTGTGTGTGTGTGTGTGTGTGTATGTGTGTGTGTCATATATACGAGGCAACGCTGAGATACGGCGAGGGTGGATTTTCTGCGGGCATGCGTACAACTCGCGGCAGTAGGGTGGAAATCGCGGAGGTTCGAGGGTACGAACGAGGGTGACACCCTGCAGTCTGACGCGGGACTTCGACCCCCGTGCTTCGACGGGGATGAGAAGTGGCGATCTCTCTCTCTCTCTCGGTCTCTCTCGGGCCCGCAAACCAGAGAACGACCGCGAGCGGAATTCGGTGCGCGAGTTTCACGACGGAAATTCAGAAGGATAGACCGAAACGCGCGGATGTCTTGGTTGCACTCTTCCCGCATTTTCCCGTTGGAATAATTACGGTCGATTAGGATGCACTCGATAAGAACACTTCGACAAGGAAGACGAACCTCTGTGACCAAATAATTTTATTTCCGCGGTAAAAGCTAGAAAGCTTACGTGCGTAATGCGATTTTCTCTCGCGCGGTGAGAATAGTCTGCGAATTGAAACTTCGGCAGGTGAAATTTCGCGGTTTTATTTCCCTTTCCTCGTTTTACGATCCTTCCGAATTATCGCGGTTTCGCGAGGAAAATGCTAAGTAAAGAAAATAAAAGGCAAGGCAACGCGCGAAAGAATCATCGTATTTCTTTCTGTTCGATCGCGCGAGGTGTACGCAAAATTTCATTTCGGTGGAAAAGCGCATCGGAGCGGACAGGCCTGTCGATCGCGCATCGACACACACGCATCGGGACATACCGTCGAAATATAAATTGGAGTTGATCTCGGGGAAAGTGGTCATCGCGTTTATCGCGAGTGTTGTCGTTAATTAACATGGGAAAATGGAAGCAAGGGGGGAAGGCAGGAGACCGATACAGGAATGTCGCGAAAGGAGGAGCCGGCGGCGGCGAAGACGACGGCGGCGATAGGAGGGGGCGGGGGGAAGGCAAAGTCAGTCACGGTAAGTCGATTACTTCGTGGTCGATGATCAAACGTCGCTTTCATTAGCCACGGTCTCGGTTGCTGCGGTTAAACACTCCCGACACTCGCCCGAGACCAACTTTGAATCAAAGATTCCATTACACGGCAGAATTAAACGCTCGTTGACGCGCGAGTTCGCTTTTTTTTTATCCTTCACTTATCTCGTAACGCTCCGCGAGCGGATATAAACGTGTCTCGGTATTTCATAACGTGCAGATTAGTTGATGCCGCGTCATGCCGAAAGACGAAGGTCAGATTGAATGACGTTTTTACTAAAACGTCAAATAAAAAGTTCTCTTTTATTTATTTATTATTTTATTATTATTTTTTTTGGTAAAGAGAGAAACTGGCGATATGGGATACGAACAAATTGATACGAAATCCGCTGTCGTCGCAACTGTAAATTAACTTTCCTCGTGTTGCGATTGCGTTTTGCATTTGACGCGCAATATTTCGCCGGAAACACCGCAAGAATCGTGCGCGTGATCGGTCACGGAAGTGTTCCGAATGTAGAATCATGGACTTTAAAGCGTCGAAAGAAACGTTTTGTTTCGTTTCGCGCTATTGATTTAACGCGTAACTTCGCGCAGTTTCCAAAGATCGCGACTAAAATCGCTCGATTATCCGTCATCCCGAATACTTGGGCAAATATAACGGCGCGGCGGCGACGGTGAAATTTCCGCGGGGAAGAATCCGGTCGACTCTCCGACGTTCGCCGTCGGCGTCGAGGCGACTCGTATCGACTTTCACCACTGGGAGAAAGAAAGCGCATCCTTTCTTTATCTGCAACTTCCTCCATCTCCCTCGCCGGCACTTTATTCGGAATCAAAGCCTTCTATTCGACGATTGCGAACACTCGGAGCGGGGTGTAACTTTACGTCTCACCGAGCTTTCACCGTGCGCCCGTTAGAGAGTCCCAAACGTAATTTCGGTCGTCTTACGGCGGCGGCACGAACTATATCTCGATCCGTATTACGTAACGACTCTTAATGCGCTGGAACTTGCGACTAACGCGTAGGATTCCGGCGAGGATTTATGGAAGCTGGAACTTCAGGCTAATTTGTGACGTTACGTGCGAGTACGAGTTACGTGCTCGCCTGAGAATCTTGATTCGCGCGTCCAGATTGTTCTTTTTACCCGTAGAGATATAAATTAAACGAAATTTATGGCAAAATAATTACTGTCTTATAAAGGTCGAAATGATAACAAAATGCGGAAATACGCGGTAACGCAAAAATGTGGGATAGCTCCATGTAACACTGGACACATTCGTATAACTTTCACGTGACTCTGTGCGTGGAGCAATATAAATTCAAAGAAAAATTTATTGTGTGCGCGGGGGATATAAAAAGATACGTTTTTTATAGCCGCGTACATTTCATTTCCTCGCAACGAAATGTTTATTTATTTAAAAATATCTCTTGTATTTTTGATATAAATAACGAAAGTCAACGTATCACGTTTTCAAGGAAAGTGAAAATAAATGAAAGTATATATATCTTATATAAGTCGGGATGTATTTTTAAATATTAGTCAGATTTAAACAGAGATAATTAATAAATTAATTATTTTTTACATTAAATTAGAAAAATTCTATTGATATTATATTACATACACACATAATATTAAAATATACTTATATATAGGTATTATATTATATTATATCCTATAATATAATACATAATACATATTATAAAAATGATATACATCCGTTCGTAATTGTAACAAACGTAAAAATATACTTCTTTTACCAAACACGCGAGAGATGTTGTATAATAACTTCTAATGCAATTCCACGTCCAACTAACACGAACCGAACTTCGCAGCGGGCGATAGTTTGGCGAAATTTGTGACTGTTACGAGGTTGTACAAGCCGCTCGGTCAAAAGCTTAATTCGATTCTCGCGGCTCGAAGAACCTGTTCTTTGCGAGATGCGCTCTTCCCCTTCACCCCTGCCCTCCCATCGATCGTTTCGCCGAGAGAACGTCTTCGTCGGCTCTTTGTCGTTGTCTCGTCCATCTCCGAGGAGCGGCGAAACGCTTGCGGAAGCGCTTTCTCGCGCCATCGAATTTCAAGGAGTACGATTTACGACAGTAATTCCGATCGCTCCGTGCGCGCCGCGTAATAACTTCGCATCACGACGTAATATCAGCAGGTGAACAGTTTTATCTTGAGATTTGTAAAACCGTTGTCAACTATCTATTTGCGCGAACATATCTTACGATCGCAATTGCATTTTATCGTGCACCAAATATCCTACATCTCTCTTTATCCTTTCTCTTCTCCTTAGTTGCTAGCAACTTGAGAAAGATATTTAAAAAGGATTTGTCCACTAAATCCTTTCTAAATATCATCCACTGAAAAATAATTCGATAAAAGTAGAACATCTCGTATATTATATTTCCTTAATATACAGTCTTAAGCTATTCCTTTTTTGCATCTTACGCGACTTAAATTTCTCGAAGTAATTTTTTTTCCGATTTATGCAATTCTCATTATGTGTGAAACGATGCATCCCACGATTAATTGTGCGTTAACGTTTCATAGCCGATTCCACGAAGTTTCTTGCCAAGGATTTGGTATCGCAACCTTTCGATCTGCCTAGCGAAGTAGCTGGGGGGATGCGACTTTACGCCTCAACGGCTTACCAACCCCCAAAAATCGTCAAGCACAATTTCACTTGATGAAAGTCACCGCTAAACGCGTGACAAGAGGTAATTTTTAACGTGAGCGAGCCATTATAAAACGAGCGATTTTGTTCCGTAACGTAAAATCCCCCGCGTGAGGAATACAGGGATACTATTTCGTTGGTTGTTCGTGCCAAACTAGAAAGACACTTTGACCGTTGTTTAATGTACAAGATGATAAAATAATGTTAAAAATGTTTTTAAAAGACGTCAAGTATAAATTAAGATGCAAATTAAAATATTAAATGTTATAGGTATATCGAATGTTCAGAAGTTGGATTTATTTTTTATCAAAAGTTTATGTTTGCAATAATTTATTAATAAAAGCGGATATAACGCAGTCTCATAAAACAATTTCATAAAAATATATTACCGTGTAGTATATTTATGAGTTCGTGTAATTTTTTCTTTTTTTACCGTTAATATAAACGGAATGTTGCTACTTGAAAAATAACTACATTCCTTTAGCGTAAAGTGTTATCTATCATAATAAATTTCTGCCAATACAAAGAATAAGAGTAAAAAGAAGAAGAGTAAAAAAACGATATCATTTCTACATGAATTACAAGTCTGACAAAGACATAAAACTATCACTGTCGACTAACGATTTCGCAAGAAATATGGCTCTTTAGCATATGTATCGTATATTCGTAGGATGATAAAAAAGTATTTGATGTCGTAAAAGTGAAGTTAGAACGTTAAACACAATCGTCCACGAGGCAGTTGCCATCCACTTCACTCCGCTACAAATTTGGTTAGTTCACCGCAAAATAGTTAAATTCCTCGTTTAAAAGTCTCTCGTGCACATTTCCTTGCTGTTTGGCTGTTGAGCAAAGGGTTGTTATCGTACCCTCTCGATCTACCCTTGCAAAACTAGCTGCGGATGTAACTTCGCGCTTCATCGAACTTCCCTCCAAAGGGCGCGAGTCCCCGACGTAATTTTAGTCGGAAACGACCACGTCTTAATATACGTATTATATAGTGACTTTTAACGCTGGCGAAACGTACAACCACGAGAGAAAGTTTTAGTCAATATGTAAAGTGCCACCGGTACAGGAAACTACGATCTGTATAACTAAGAAGTTAAATTGAACTACGTCATACAGTATGTTATAGGAAGACTTGTTTGTTCTTCGACTTTCGGACTCGACACTTTAATTAATTTTTAATAAAAAACGTTTTAGATTCATACAAGTCTGATTGAATAAATGCAATCTAGATTAGTTATTATAAACTCGCGTCGTTAATTAGAAATTATCTGATATTATCTAATTAGAATATATCTGATATTTGTATAAAGTATGATTGATAATCACTTTTGCATTCC
>NW_027509329.1:4007500-4117532 GCF_048541705.1 Temnothorax americanus
AACGATATGATTACCGAAATCCATGTTATATGTCTTTAATATGTAACTACTATATAAACTTTATCATTTGCATTATGTTGGCGATGTTAATTCTACGAGATAAATTTGAAAATATTGCAGATTGCCAAACTTTGCGAAGTTGTCGGCTAGAATTTAAATAATGTCAAATAAAAAATTTAACGCAACAAAAAATACATGTAGACGTAACGGGAATTATTCATGAAAAATCCCTCGTGAAACTAAAGTAAAAAGATATTTTGCAGCCTCACTAATATATTTACTTTCTTGTGATATTTTTCATCTATTGATGTCATACTTTGATATCCGATATTGATATCAAATATAATCTAATATCTGATCTTCATATATGTGATGTAAAATTATTAAAATTCCATTAACCTGTCAATTAAAATGAGGAATCACACCTACATCGTTATTCATTAATTAATATTTTAATGCAATCGGAAACCTTTATACGTGACTACACATTCGTTATACAGAGTGTCCAAGTTTAAAGTTTACAGTGCTATATCTCGTGAACCGATGATTTTATTGAAAAATGTTTCAGACAAAAGTTGCATGGTTTGGAAAGAAACACATAATTCAAATGTAAGTCATGTTGTAGTAGATGTCATCGTTTTCAAAAAATTTTTAAGGTGACTAATTTTTTAAATGAAACTTGATTAATAACGAAAAAATTACGCTCGATGAAGCAAACAGCTAAAACAATTAAAAAAGGCCAAATTTTGAGCAATAATAGGTGTTGAAATTTATGTATTCAAATTACAATAATACAAACGAATTGGTTTACGTTTCGGCCATACTTGGCCTTCTTCAGAACCGCAATTTCATAAATAACGTCGAATTAACAAATAAAGGACTCGGGTACGATCCGGCGCTACAATTTATTGTCGAATGTTAGTCAAATTTAAAGCTAAATTGGTCGTCCATTACGTTGCAATGCTTATGTGCGTCCATGAGGTTGGTGCAAACGAAAGCCATTATTGTCGCCAGACCCTCTTAGTGGCAACTAAATCAAATTTTGAAATTCCGTAGGAACACGTGAATTTAATAATTGAGTTTGACTCGTAAAAGTGGACTTACATAAGCGGTCGGTACCACAGGAATGTAAGAGAATTCTTTACATCGTCAATTAGGAGCGAGTGTTCGTAGCTAAAGATCGCAGACGACTGAGAAAACATTCGCATCGCAAGGGCAGAGCAACCAGTAATCATTGTTATTAATATATTTATGACAACAGACTCAACCTTTTAAATAAGGTATAACAACATTACCAAATTTAATCATTCTTTCGACTGGGACAATGTGCAGGTCTTAGAAATGGAGCATAATTATAAAAAAAGATTGACTACAGAAATGATACACATCAAAGAGCAGCCTAATGGCATAAATTAAAACAAGGACACAGAATTATTAAACGAGGCTTATTTTGATGTGTTGAGTCTGTTGTCATAAATATATTAATAACAATGATTACTGGTTGCTCTGCCCTTGCGATGCGAATGTTTTCTCAGTCGTCTGCGATCTTTAGCTACGAACACTCGCTCCTAAATGACGATGTAAAGAATTCTCTTACGTTCCTGTGGTACCGACCGCTTATGTAAGTCCACTTTTACGAGTCAAACTCAATTATTAAATTCACGTGTTCCTACGGAATTTCAAAATTTGATTTAGTTGCCACTAAGAGGGTCTGGCGACAATGGCTTTCGTTTGCACCAACCTCATGGACGCACATAAGCATTGCAACGTAATGGACGACCAATTTAGCTTTAAATTTGACTAACATTCGACAATAAATCGTAGCGCCGGATCGTACCCAAGTTCTTTATTTGTTAATTCGACGTTATTTATAAAATTGCGGTTCTGAAGAAGGCCAAGTATGGCCAAAACGTAAACCAATTCGTTTGTATCATTGTAATTTGAATATATAAATTGCTACACCCATTATTGCTCGAAATTTGGCCTTTTTTAATTATTTTAGCTGAAACTTGATTCTTTCCTTGAGACAAAAGTTGTAGATCTCATCGAGACGTTTTCAAAACACTATCATAAAGCTCTCTTTTGTTAAGAATCTCCTAAGATATTTTAAAATTAATACTTATATACATCTACATTTCAATGTACTTTTTCTCTTTTTAGTTTAAGTTATCTTTTGCTCATATTTTTCTTTAACTACTCATCGCATATCATTCGTAAAAACGTATGCGTATGTGCGTTAATTTAATTTGATTATCGAGATGGTTGTCAATCGACTGCCAATTTGTCTAAAATATGTGCATATATATCAGGCTGTATCAAACAGTTGATTTTTTTGTTCAGAAGGACTATCAAAAGCAAGGAAGAGTTTAGAAGTGCGCGAGTTTGCGTAATCGATCACAACGGCCTCAGCACTTTGGAGAATTAAATTCCGTCACACAGAAGCGGAGACGTACATAAGCGTCTCGTACGAATACTAAACTTTTCCTTTCTGTCCTGTGAGGCGAAAAGAAACTCGTCCTTGGTATCGACATCTTTCAACGATAAATCACCGTGGATATAAAAAACTTAATGCGCCTCACCATTTCGAACGCAATTTTATTCTCATTAATATATGTGGACCGTTGTTTATAATCTCTCTTAAAATAACACTTAATAAAAACTGTGCAGTAAAATGTAAAATATATACTGATAATTTTGAAATTAGAAAGCTAAAATTTGTTATATTGCAAAATTTGCTTTTAAAAATTACCTTCCGTATAATTAAATCTTAAATTAAAACTGTTAAAATAAAATCTATGAAATTGTTCAAAAATTTTGAAAATTATTTACGTTTAAAGATTGAAACTAACCATATTGATCTATTAAAGCAGCTGTAACTGAAAGAAAGTTATATGCAATCGTTAACAGAAGATATATCTCAAACACACACACACACACACACACACACACACACACACACACACACACACACACACACACGCACGCACGCACGCACGCACGCACGCACGCACGCACGCACGCACGCACGCACGCACGCACACACACACACACACACACACACACACACACACACACACACACACACACACACACACACACACACACACACACACACACACACACACACACACACACACACACACACACACACACACACACAATTGGCAATAAATATAAAATAGATACAAATAATTTGGCATAATTTTTCTGTGTAATTTATTACATTTTCTATTATCGACGATCTACCGCTGACAGCGAGAGATTTGATAAATGAAAGTGCCCACTTTAGGGCGCTAATTACCGGCACAATTACTCGGTAGATGCCGTTAATCAGATCACATCGCAAAAGGCGAGACAAAAATATAATTTTTCTTTGCGAACGATAACGAACGTGCATTAGTTGCGTAATTTAATACACTTTGTGCTAACAATTATTTTATCAAATTTTGTTATAATAAAATCAGAATGTTTCTACGAAATATACAAAATAATAGGCATTTGAGCGTGTATTTATTTCATAAAGAGTTAGACTTAATTACATAATGTAGTATATTACCGTTTTTTTAAATGTTCATTAAATATATTGCAAAATTTACTTTAATTCAACCAAAATTGGAAGTAAAAAATTATTCTAGAGACATATTTAGAAATGCATTATGCTTTAATTATATATAATTTGATATAATATGTCAGTCATTGTCACAGTTATTATTTTATTATTTTAAGAATTTTATTTTTAATTTTTCTTTTGCTAAAAAAGTATGTAATAAAAAGGCTGATTTTTGCTTGATTCTTGATTATATGTATAATTACGTTTAATTGTATACAACATCTCTTTAAAATAATCCTGCGCATGTATAAAATCGATTTAAAAAAAACTCGCGTTTATTAAACGCTAGTACATCGCATCACGAAATTCTGAGCATATCGACGCAATTTGATTCTCTGATCAAGACGAACGCTATTCCGCATGTTTCCTCAAATCTCCGTTTTGATACGACATCTCGTACACCTGTACGAATACGGTTACGAGTTTTTTTCCAGAATGTAGCAGATATATAGTCACATGTAGGCGAACGACAATTTCCTGCAGCGGTAACACGGCTGCAGCTATTTTCGAGCGCGCGTATTGCAGAACGCAAAAAAAACCTTTCTACCATTCGTATGCACCTAATTTCGCGGACCACGATTCTGATCTGGTCCGTTGTAACGTCCGCTGTAATTGCGTAAACCGTGGCAAAGAATTTTCCTCGGGGCGTTCTCTCTCGCCCGTTACACACACCGCGCCGAAGGAAACTGTACGTGCGCAGGATTTAACAATTATCGTTGTAATATCGCGGTCGTAAAATATGTACGTGCGCTAGTCCGCGAAACTGGGTCGTGAAAGAAGAGACAATACGAGACGTGAAATCAATGTCGAATTGTGTTCTTCCCGCGAGGGTTGCTCTTCCAATAGCGCCAGGCGGGCCAGGCCTGCCCGATTATCGTAGAGATAAAGCCTGCGCTTTTCTTATGCACCTCCTTATGCCCGTATCACACTAGTGATTGGCGATTGCGTCTAAGTTTTGCGTCTACGTCTTTTGACCAATTAGAACGGAAATCGCCCGAATTGCAATCGCCCGCAGTTACTTTCTGATTGGTCAAGAGACGTAAACGCAAACGTAGACGCAATCGTTAATCGCTAGTGTGATACGGGCATTACACACGCGCGATTTATCGAACCTTTCCGCAAATTTCCTGCATTTCCCTAACGCCATGTTTTCGCCGTGCGCGCGCGCGATTATGCATATAACTTTTTCTTCGACGGATTATCGTACGACTACGGTATGCACGGTCACGTATCCGACGCAACAAGATCAACCGAAACGAGCTTGGAAAGAGCTTTACAAGAGAAGCGCATAATGCTTGAACAGAATGAGTTTCGAGAAAACGTGCCGGCGCGGAGCCGAGAGATCGATCGAGACGAGCGTGGGCGGTCAGGGAAATCATTAATATGTTTATCTCGCTTGAAATTTAACACGTAATTCTCGCGTATCTATATAATGACAGTTAGAGACGCGAGGTGAAAGAGACTTTTCTCAAGTTAGCCGAACTATACAACCGAATAGTGGTTTCAACGCGGTACGTTGTAAAACGTTAACTATACGACCCCGATAACCGCGTTTACCCGTGATTGTCACTCTGCTATGGTAGTCACGTACGTATGCGGAATCACGTATAGCAATTTTGCATGGGGATCCAATGGAACAAGATCAACGGGAATGAGTTTTCAAAGCGCTTTATAACGGAAAGTCGATGATGCTTGAACGAAGAAAGAATTCCAGAGGGAGAGAGACAGAGAGAGAGAGAAAGAGAGAGAAGAGTGCGACAAAGGCGCGAAAATCCAGTTTCAAACTAGCGACGACAGCCGATAGCGATGTTGCAAAGGGAGATAGAGTTTTTATGTCGAAACGAGTATGGCGTCGTAGATACGAAGGTTGGGAAGAAGTGGTATTTACCCGCGGTGGGTGTACGAGTGAGGCTGTAAATAACGATGGTTTCTTCCTTTTAGTACCCCTTCTCTCTTTTCTTCCCCCCCTCTCTTTCTCTCTCTTCTCTGTATCCTTTTTTTTCTTGCCTAGCACGTACGCACCGCCAGAGATTGTGTTTCATTGCGTGGGTGGATCGTTAAAAAAAAGCGCAAAGAGAAGAATTTTTATCACTGACAATTATGACGCCCTTTGCGAGGTCCCTACGCGCACGGTACTACCACGCGTCTGTGATAACTAGCGGGCATGTCTTTTCACCCAAGAAAAGACTCGTGACGCAAGAAAGAACAAGTCGATATTTACTCGAGAGGCAGAGTCACTTGTATAAAATTTTGGAATTTTAATCTTCATGAAACTTGATGCCAAAAATGTCTTTATGTGAACATAATCTTTTTAAATATTGTTACTCCGTATCTAAACATAGTCCACTCGCAATAACTTAAAAAAAAAAATTACAGAACATACTTACAGAATATGCTTCTATTAAGATTATTTAAAATATTTTTACTTAAGCATGTATAAATAATACAATAAAAATCCAATAAGCTTACCAATACATTTTGGCAAGATTTTTCAGCAAAAGTTTTTTTTATTTATAAATATTTATTTAAATATTCTAGGAAGTACAACTTAATATGTTTAGTTGTAATACAAATTTTACACATAAAACAAAGGTTTCATATTTCGCCTTCGTGTCCTATATTTTTTTTACGTAATTTTTTTTACATATTCCGTAATCACTAGCCTACACTTCGACATTGAAGTAAATGTCAGTAGAGCATATGTAATTGCGTTTTTCTAATTAAATGCGTTCACGCGTTTAATAAACCAATTTCGCTCATTTCTTTTGCACGCGTGGAGCGTCGCAATCTTCATTCCGTCGTTAAACGTTACTTGGTCACGGACGATATTATAGCTGAATTAATTAACGGTTAACAGTAATGTCAGAGCTTCGTTAATATATACCACTTTAATAACAAAAATAAGAAAGTATTTCGGTCGCTGGGAGTCAATGTTCTCAATAAGGGGTTGTACGAGATCGGAGTAAATAACAAAACGCAAATCACAAGGCGGAAAATAGCGGCGCCAGTGTTACGCGGCGCTTTCGCCACGACGATCATCCGCCAGCGCCGACATTAACAGGGAGAAATGGTGAGTGACGTGATCGTTGGTACGTGCACGACGAGGTTGACGTTATCGCGCCACCGAATCGGAATGCCTTTCGCATGATCTATTTAACGCGCCGGTGAGCACGCACGCTTCGTCGGGGAAGGGAATCTTCTCGGCGGCGACGGCGACGACGGCAACGACGGCGACGACGGCACGGCCGCCGCGAAGCCGTCAACTCGCGGCGCGGCGGAAAATACCCCGGATGCCATTTTCATGGCGCACGATGAATATTCTTACGCGCGTGCCCTTCCAACCGAAACTGAGAGAGCTTGGCTGCGGAACAAATATCCATCCGTGCAAACATCGCGTCAGCAACGGCGACGGCGACGACAGTGACGACGAGGGTGCGTGCGAGATAAGTGCGAGCGGTGAGAAGGGAATAACCCGGTGGCTTCATATTGTGCAGCACGAGAGGTGGCGACGGATATACACCAACACGTGTACCGTAAATGTAATTACAGCTTAAAGGGAAGTTCCATCTTAAGCGATCTTTCGCGGTCGAAGTGGGTTCTGCATTAATTAGAAGCCAACTTAATTAATACGCGCTTGTATGCCGGGCGTACTCTTGTCCCGGGAATCTTGCCTACACGGAGGAAGAGGAAAGCGCTTCCTTCTTCCCGACACTTTAGACAGCGCAGAGTCTCTACGTGTACGTAAACGCGACTTCGCAATATCGTTGCTTTTTACCGGCGCTCGCGCGGCTCGTCGGATTTTCATAAAGAATTTGCATTTAGGTAGTCGCGCGAGCGGTAAGCTCGCGAGATTCAAGTGTAGCATGCTCCTCTCATTACTGCGGAATCTCTGCTCGCGAACTCTCGAGGAACGAACAATTCGCAATTACGTGCGTTGCGGGTTAATAGAACGCGACCTCCTCCCCCAGATTGTTTAAGAAACGTGCGATAAATATTTATATAACTGCACTATTCAATAACGAACCAGACAGCACGCATGTCCAAAGTCTTATGTCCCGATTTTGGATATGGTGCTGTCTGGGTCGTTGATAAATTCACGATTTCGTAACTGGCTGTCATAAGCTGATTGGAAGAATGATTCTACACACATAATATAGACAATATAGAAACGATAAGCGGCGAAACTAACACGCAAGTAATGATACTCGCTGTGAGCGATAGTGACAACATTTTTCTCGTATACATTTTTATGTGCACCCCGGGCACATTCCGTCCCGTACAAGTGTGCGCGCGGCGCGGAAAGGTCAGAAAATATTATGCTAGCAACACGAGAGAGTATGAATTATTTAAGCGCGCGGTGGAGATAGGAGCGCGAAAACTATACCGAAGGCATTGCATCGTTTTGTAATTTCTGTCAGCGGTCGGAATTTTATGGTTACGATCTCGACCGCGTTCACGCTACGCGCGTTCGCAAATAGTTGCGCAAGTGTGTGATTCCCTCAGATTAAATTATAATTTTAATCGCGCATAGAATTAACCGCACATTCGCCCTGCGGTACGTCATACGGTTTAAAAACGATGTTCTCGAAAGTATGTAGGTACACCGTTTTCTTCATTTTTTGAGTAATTTATCTCCTGCATGCTTATATAACAAATTCGTAATAAATCTTACAAAATTTATGAGGAAGCTTGATGTCAAAAAAGTATTCAAGACTTAATATAAACAATATAAACAGAAAGTTATAATTGGCTCGAAAAAAAAGTCCAGAGTGACTTTTAACAATTTGCAAATTTTCACGGCTATTGTATCTAAATGATTAAATTTCCTGCTTCTTTGCCGTTCTCCATGAAATTACGAACGATATCTACTGCGTGCAGGACCATGAGAATTTCAAAAAGATTTTGGGAAAATGGTACATAAATCTAAAGATTTGCCGACCGTCTCAGACCCGAAAGAACAGTTGTCGCGGTAGTGGTATCTCACAGTTGAATGGATAACTCACGTTATTTCCGTAAATTATGTCTCGCCGTGGCATTATGATAGTGGAGTCTCGATCTAATGATATATATTCTGTCAATTAAGGGTGCTCGATAGCCGGAAATTTGTCGACCATTCCGGAAAATGGATTTAGATTGGATGGCTTTCTATGGTGAATGAGTCAAGATATGGAAGATCATTTTACTATCGTTGATGTTATTAGAGGTTTGCGATTTATATTAATTAAGTTAAAAGTTTATGGTTTTGATATGCTTTATCATATATAATGATACAGTCTCAATAAAATAGTGATACTCATTGTCCACATTTTTGCAAAGATTGTTAAAATTCCAATTTTTTAGTGAAATTGGGTTATAATAAATTGGATAAAAAGTTTGTTACTATATAATATTACTTGTTTATTCCAAACTGTATATTTTTTAGCAAAATACTGTTAAGAATTCAATGTAAAATTATTGAGAAGCTTCTCGAGCAGATAATTAAATTTTTTCAAACATCAGCGCAGTATTTAAACAAGTATATAAATATTGAGAGCAAGTAAATATCCGTAATAATAAATATGACTGTTCATTATAAATACGTACATTTATTTGCTTTTATGTTATGCATCATAAATCATTCGTGGTTTATTTTAAACGAGCTACTATTGTATACATATATTAAACGGTTAAAATAACTCTTCTCTTTTTGTTAAATAATTTATAAATGTTCATCTAAAGTTATATATAGATGCGCAAAAGAATTAAAGAAATATTAGAATACCGTAAAGTGACTAAAGTTTTAATAATCTTTGCAAACTTATCTGTAGTACAAATAATTAATTGTATTTGTTACAACTTGTTCGTTAACAGTGATTAAATTTGTTTTCATAAAACCGTGTCTATTTTTCATCGATTTTTCCCACGCTATAATTACAATCGCAGGACAAAATTTAGCTTTATTAATACATCATTCACTCACCACATCCACTACTATATCGTCCATCCCTCACCATGTAGCTCTCCCTTTTTCATCCGTATTTGTGGTGACGGCATGCTCATCGAACCATATTTTCATTCCTGTCACAACGTAAACCGATTCATTCAAGCACCCTTCCACTTCATCATCCACATGAGAGTCGTTATAGTCAATTCGTACGACATAGATTACTATATAATGCGTATGATTTTACATGCACGCGCCTATCACGATTTTTTCAGCCAGAAATTACGTATAATTATAAAATTGTACGGAAGAATTGTTCGAGATACTAACTGCATTTTCTTAAAAATTGTAATAATGTTTTCTTAGAAATATCAAAACGTGAGTGCATCTTTAATGATCATAAAAGAATTCTGAATTAAAATTATTTATAAATTTGTTTCTCAAATGCCATCAGATATCCTATATATTATAAGATATTTAAAAATATATATTGTGATTATATAGATTATATATTGTTTAAGCGCAACATATAATTGCGATTTATTAGCGGTTGAGCAAGATCATGAAACAGTATGAGATGGAAGAGCATAAGGTTTTCTCAATTCTCTCTCTCTCTCTCTCTCTCTTTCTCTCTCTCTCTCTCTCTCTCTCTCTCTCTCTCTCTCTCTCTCTCTCTCTCTCAATCCAACTGTAACACCAATTCCCTTCGCGATCAGTTTTTCCAGATGACGTCCCAAAAATGTAATTACTCTCGTATGCGTGGCTATAGGTGTAATCGGTCGATTTGGATGAAAATTGAAATGACTTGGAAAAATTTTCCAAAAAATTCGATGCCCGAGAGTCGCACCAATTCCCCATTTCGCGTAAATCGAGTTATGATAAAAATTATTTGTAAAAACTCTCGCGGAAAGAGAGAGATCGCCATCATTATTGAGCTTCAAATGAAATCGGTGACGTTTAATCGTATTGCCGAAAGTTATAAAATTTCAACGAAATGTGTGCCAGCAATTATCGAAATACGCGAGCAGATGAAAATAGTTTACATTTTACATGATGATCATTTAGTAAATCTCCTGACGTTTCTTCGTAACAATATTTCACTTTGTTAACTGTGAATATATCACAAATGTAATGTAGTAAAATTTTTAACAAATTTTCATTTTCTTAAAATAAAGATTTGTTTAAAAAGCTAACGTTTTATGTAACAATAATCACATATACGTGTAGAAAATTAATTGGCTCTCAATCTTTTTTTCTTTTTCTTGTGCCGTTTATATTAAATTAATAAATTATATATATTATGTATACACATATCTTATTTGTCTAATATTTGCAAGTAGCATACATCCAGTATATTATAATCCCGTCGTGCTCGAATAATTAACAAGTGATACGACCGGCAGCGGAGATCCCCTTTAAATCATAAAATCATGTTACATTCGCTCTTTTACATTCACCGCACACGGCACGTTACGTACAATATTGCGCGTTTACGTTTAAAGTTCCCCACCCCTGGTAGGCTAATGGGAAAACTAGCGTTGCGCGCGACTTTTTACCGTTAGATTAAAATATGCAAATAATCCGGGATCGCGACGCGCTCGTAACTCCGGTAGCCACCCTCTTCGAGAGCGTGCGGTGCGACGTGTCGCGTCGCGGCGCCAGCCCTTTCTCCCTTCCCCCCTCTCCCGACCACTCACAAATCCGCAAGCCGTCCCACAGGCCACCCGCTCGGTCGCATTTCACCCCTGTGGACCCACGAACACCTCCCCTTCGCGCGCAGAACCCCCCCCCCCCTTACCCTGGGCGTGATGTACGTATTCGCCGTCGCGACACCCGGGGACGCTCGCGGAGATTACGAGGGTGCTACGCGGGGAGCAACGCGGAATTACATTTTAATTTCATCGGTAGCACGCTCCTATTACGAGTCCCTTCACCGCGCACCGCCCGTACGGCGTGCAACATAAACTATCGGCGATTGAAATAGCCTCTACCTTCGTAAAACAGGATACCGGTGGACTACGTGATAATTTTGCGCTTTTGTTTGCACCACAAACGTCGGATTAGAATACTTTGAACATTAATAGTAACTTCAAATACGATTGCTTTATTTCTTTAGCTATCTGAGCGAATAACGATGAGTATTTCTAATTTTATATACACTGAGAAAGAAAAGTTGTTAACTTGACTAAATAAATATTTTCAACTGATTATGAGTTTTTTAATTAAAATATTTACGTATGTAAATTAAATGCGACATATTAAATCTAACATGACGTAAAAAATTTGACTCAAATAACTTAAATATTTTAATTTAAAAAATTATGATCAGTTGAAAATATGTATTTAGTTAAGTTGCCAACTTTTTTCTCAGTGTAGCATTACTAAAAACGTTATTTATTATATCTAATAAAATAATAAAATAATAAAAATTGTAATAAGTTCATAATCTTGTTATATTTGACAATATTTTCATCGTAAGATATAAATAACATTTTACTATTGCTATTCAAAATGCGAAAAAAGATATACATTATAAAATCTGTTATTATTATTATTATAAATATGACCAATTGGTATCATCATCAGTAAATCGTATTACTGCCATTCGTAATTTAGCAACAGCGTATATAACCTATCGCGTCGCGTAAAAGAGTCACGGTCGGTCTCGCTCCGCGTGTACTTGGCGCGAGACACTACCGTGTCTCTTGATTATAATAATTTTCTACATCCCTCGCAAGATTACACACGTTTAAAATTAAAATGAGGATGTTAGGTGAACCGCTCTGCATAAACGAGTGGACGTAAAACATGTGCACATTGCGTTCAAACCGTGACATAAACCGTCGCTAAACCGAGGTATACGGACCCAAGTATAGAGTACATACGTGGTCGTACAATAGCCGAAAGGATTTTCCGTATGCGGATAGACAGTGTGTGTGTGAAAGAGCACCCATGGCGCCACACACGCGTTTTTGCCATGTGCCGGTGCATACGCGGACGATTTCTACTTGCTCGAAACGCGATCCGCCACGCTGTGCCGGAGCTCTCTCTCTCTCTCTCTCTCTCTCTCTCTCTCTCTCTCTCTCTCTCTCTCTCTCTCTCTCTTTCTCTCTCTCTACCATCCTTTCTCTTTCTCTCTCTCTCTCTCTCTCCTCTTTCTTTTTCTCTTCTACTCTGTAATAAATAACGTTGTAATTTTTACAACGTGCATCTGTTGTAATCTAGAGGATTTTCGCGTCATGCGACGCGATTCATTCGCGAGCACTTCACGCGAGGAGCGCCGCGCCGCGGCCTTTATTAAGTTTTTGTCGTTGTAAATTCTTTCAATAAACGTCGGGCGTAGGAAAGGCGCAAAAATCATAACGCACGCTTTTACGGGCGACGAGATCTCGCGTTGTAACTGTCGCGCGGCTGGATACATATATAACGCCGCGGCGTTATGCGATCTCTCTCTTTCTTTTTCTCTCTTTTTCTCTTATTTTTTACATTCCCGCAAACGCGACCGACTTCGCTCCGCATCATAATGCGTGTCGTAAAAGTTTTACAGTGTACCGCCCGTCGCAATTTCCAAGAGGGAATTCCGCAAAGTTGGCGCGATTCGAAGTTCGTTCAAGCGTTTGCGGATTTCTGCCGTGGAGCATCGGACGTCTCGTTGACCTCGTCGTCTCGATCCCAGCAAGATCTCGTCTTCGGTCGACGGAAATTTGTTTGACATCGTAAAAAAAGTACGCTGTTGTTGCCGGGGAAATTTTTGGCAGGTAATAATGCCCCACGTACCACTCGGCGTACATACAAGATACGTACAAGATACGTACATAAAACGCGACTGTAAAAGTCACGGTAGAGAGTTACGTTTGTTTATTGTTCTTACGTTTCCTTTTTGTAAAGTACAAAGTACAAGCGAGAGAAACTTTTATTCCGCGAAGAACGAGTGGCCGCGGAATAGCTGAAAGTTACGGCGTCTAATCTTGACACGTCGGAACTTCCTCGCGGCATTCGTCTCGCGCTAACGAATCTGAAATTTTCATCACGTATCGAGAGGCGCGTTCATTTAAAGCGCGGCAAAGTTGGATCAAGCGCGGGATCCGTGCTGAATCCGCGCTGAATGTAGCGGCGCGACTCAGCCTGGTTAAATTATCATCCCTGCAAGGAATAGGGAGTTATAAGCGTCACATCGCCGCAATCCAAACATTTCCTGAAAGCTTCGCATTTGGAATATCTCTAGCTCTATCGGCTGCGCCCGACGGAGCGGATAATGACGAAGTGAGAGACAGAGAGAGGGAAATCAAATATTTACGATCTGATAATGTAACTAAGAATAAACGCCGTTGAATAAGCTCTCCGGATTAATCGTCACGTGTGATGTTATCCGAGGGCATAATAGCCGACCAAGAGAGAGAGAGAAAGAGAGAGTAAGCGCTCAGAATTGTCCCGAAAAGTTCCGTAGGCACCCCCTTTGCCCGAGTTTCATTGGTATTTCGCTGCATCAGAGGGTTCATACCCCGGTGTATTCGCAGGCCGTATTTCCTCCGTCCTTCTCGCACTCGGCCGCCATACCTCGTGTCCCTTTTTCCTTCTCTCATTTCCCGGTTGGCTGCTACTGTCGAGTTTCCAGCCCTTCTCTCATTAAATCATTTGTTCTCCGACGCGGACGCCGCGGCCGCCGCCGCCACCGTCCGTCGCGTCCCGCTATATTCCTGTTGGGCGCGGTGCAGCGCAAAATATATCCGGGGCGAATATTTCGAGAATAAACGTCGACTCGTCTTTTCTTCCAGCGCGAGCTCACGCCCACGTCAAATTCATATCAAGGCGATGTAAGCATAATTCATTATGATTTTCGCGCCACGCATCGTCCGATTTATTCCCGTGGAATATTTCTATATGAATAATGTATGCGTATTCACACCCACGCAGGCCTATGTTATATTTTAAGGAAAAGTTTTCGGTATCCTGTTTAACCCATCGTTATGCTATTTGCAGGAGTCCAAGCTTAGCTATATATTTAAAACTCCGTCTTTCTCTATTTTTTATTTGCTATTATATGTATAATTCGGACATGTAAGGTAAATGTACCAATGTCGGGACATTTAAGACCTACATCTGAACACCTTTATCATTTTAGTTTTTTAATAAATATAACGCGAATAATTAAAGTCAAAAATAAAAATATAATACAAAAAAAGTATTTTTATCTTTGATTCTTTAATTTTAATTCACGTTATAACATATTTAAGGACTCAAATGATAAAAATGTCCAGACACAGGTACGTGTCCAGGCATTGGCATAGGTACATTTACCTTATGTTTCAACTATTTGATAACACGAAAATTTGAAAAAAGTGATTAATCTGAACACAAATAGACAGGTACGCACAGTAAACGTCAAATATTTATATCATAGTCATGATATATTTATAAATTAATTAAAACTCCATATATAAATTCTTTATTGCATACGTGTAGTTATTTACATCCAATTTAAAGCTAATTCTCGCGCGACTATTCGTTATATTCGTTATTAATGTAGCAAAAATTATTATTTTACAAGTATATAGAAGAGGAGCGGGCTAATTAAGAGCGGGCTAATTATTATTTTATATTCGCAAACAGCACGAACGTAATACTGGTGGAAACGCGCCACATTATAAATACCGAGTAATTGCGCGTAATACACAGGTGCACTTTGCGCATTTATTTATTTTCGCTTGCATCGTTTTTTCTTTTTTTTTCCACGAGACCCACGACTGTCGTCGGTAATGGTGAACAGCCTCGATCGACGATGCCGGCATGCATCGTCCGTTCGGATTATGATGACCTATCTACGACGGTCAGCTCGTTCAGTTTCGATTTATGGGTAACCGATAACCGGATTCGTTCGCCCTCGCTGCCCTTCCTCGTCCAATTCTTTCGGCCACCATGTCAGTCCGCTGCCGTGTGTGCTTTTTTACGAGGCTGCGCGATAACATCGTGGAGCTACGTCAACAAATTTTTCTCGAGCATTGTTCTTCTCGCCCGCGGGAAAGGCGATTACGAGCTGATCTTACGATACTCTCGATATCTTTTTTTTTTACAAAAGCCGATTAGTTCGTGTTATATGATTAATTTGCTTGGTTCTACTGCAATAAAATAAGAATATCGCACATCAAAAGGCGTTATTAGTTAAATTGTTAAAATATATTTCCGTTTTCTTTTTAATCAATAGATATAATAACTTGTAATAATAAAATGTAATTATTAAATAAATCAAATTTAAGTTTGCATTTCAAAATTTAACGGAAGTATCATTTTCTAAAAAAAAAGAGAGAAATGAAAAAAAAAAACATAATTTCCAGCTAATCTATTATTAATGTTTCATGCAACGATGTGAGATATTTAAATAGATGAACAATCACTATGGCTTTATTAAAAATAAATATCGATCTATCAATTATAGCAATCGAAAAACTATCAACCCTCCCGAAACCGTGTGCTCTTACTGCCGACCCGCTTGCCCATTTAGGAAGCCAGACCTGACCTTCGTGCGCCGTTTTGTTACACTCCGATATAAAGGAGGACACCGAAATGTCGATGTCCAACGTCGGTGTGAATACGCGGATAAATGTGACGAGGAGCGCTGGAACGAGCGAAATAGGCAGGCGAGCGTGAAGTATCAGCGGCAGTATTGCTCTAACGTTTTAAAGCGCGGATTATCCTCGCGGCTTAAATTTCCGTTTCTCCGGTCTCACCGACGTCAGCGAGATGGTATAGCCCCGGTATAGTCGTCGCTGCATTCGTTTCTTTTTTGTGGCTGCCACCGGAGACTCGAGAACGTTCTTTTTCTCTCTTTTTTCTTTTTTTTCTTTCTATTTTTTTTATTGCCGCAAAACGACGCACGCGAGAGCTGCCGCGAGATTACAGCGGACACAAAACAACGTTTCGCGCTAATGTTATTAAAAATCATCCCGAGTGGAAATCCCCGACACTTGTGAGAGACCGCGCATGATGCTATACACCGCGGCTTATAGTCGGATTCTTGTCGGAATTGATGACGCTCAATTATCGAATAGGCGAAAACGGATTGGCCAAGTCAAGAAATTGGATTTGATCGCCAATCAAACAAATCCGTAAGGTTTCGCGATAAACAACGTGAGAACATGGAGAGTAGTATAGTGTTACGTGTCGTAATTCGCTTAATATCTAACTAATACAGTTAATTATTCAATAACAGAGACCACGGACAAGTCTATATTTAAACACACGACAAGCAGTTAAACACGCAACCCCGCAGTGTTCTCGCACGCGTCCCCGCCCGGGAATGAAGCTTTTTTTAATCAACGCCGTCCAGTGGTCATTACGACGTTCTTTTAAAGCCCTATAACGTATCGCGGCGCGGCGCGGCACGGACGGCGGCGTGGCATCGGGTCGAGGGGCTGAAACGCTGGGGGCGTGGCGGGGAAACGAAACGACGAAAGCGAAAATATCGCTTCCGCCGCCCGCGCCGCCATCACACCCGCGGCCCTCGAAAAGAGTCCCTTCGTTATGGGCGACCGTATTTCACGTCGTTAACGAGCGCCACCGCGTTTTGTCGGCGATAAACTCGCGACAGCCACGACAGATACAAGGATAAATGCCGTGCTCTACGCGGATTGATGGGGGACATCAAGCGCCGCGGCCAACGATTACCCATATTCTGAGTGACGACGTCCGTTCTCGTCGAAAATCGGCGGCGCGGCGGAGGGAAAAAGTCTCACACGCAGTCGCCTCCGGAGCAGTTTCGACACCGCGGATGGAATGACGAAAGAGAGATCTAAAACATGATTTACAAACCAGTCCACGCTTGTTTCACGCCCGTGAATCACCCGTGACAATAAAGAAGGATAATCTTCTCGGTCTAAGAAGATTATATCGCGTAATATTTAAAACAATTTGTCTCTCTATTTTACGCTACAATTTCGTAAGCGTGGAATAATACAAAGCGGAACGTCAATATAAACAGAACAAGATGCAGACAATACGCTTTAAATGAGAAAAGGTATTTTATATCTCTCGAATTCGCGATAGTTTCCAAAATAACTTAATCACTTTTGTGTGTATCTATATATCTAAAATATTGAAACTAAGGCCGGTATTCATAGTCAGATCTTATATTTAAGACCGTCTTAAGCACAATCTTAAGGTGTTGCAAACTAATCACAGAGCTGTACTAGCATCTTAAGATACTATTCAAGACGATCTTAAAATAATAATGGACCTACGAGGACTTTTAAAAACTGAATCGCATTTTTAAGTTTAAATAGATCTTAAAATCAAGATGTGTCTAATCAAAATTAGGTTTTCGAATCTTAAAATAAGTAATATTTTATATAGGTACTGTTAAATATTAAAGAATGACATTTAAACCAATACCTTGAATTAAAGAACATTTTGTTATTTTTAACTACCATAAATAAATTTTGTGTTAAAATAATAAATTTTAACACAAAACAGTATTATTTAATTTAATTAACGGTATATTGAGTAAGAGCAGTGGCGATCTTTAAAAATGGTTAAAAATAACTCAAATTGAGTACAATTTAACCCTATAGAATAATAAACTAAAATTACACATTATTATCCGATGTTCAACGACCGTCTTCACAAATGTTGTCCGACCGTTAAGAATACTTAACGTGATTAATAACATAGTCTCACGAAGTAAAAGAGCACACATAAATCATAGTGTTATATACAGTTGAATATAATTCATTCTTGGTGGATACGCCTAATACAGTCCGTCTTGCAGAAAGTACTGCGCTACAATATGGTATAGCGCGACGCGAATCGATGAGAATTATCATGCGACGCTGGTTATTGTATTCCGGACATAATTTGAATAATGAACATTTTTCCAGTTGGTAACTCTATCTTGTTCATCCGTTTTTCCAGAAACGTTGCTGCATTAAAAGCGTCCAGGGATTGCGAGCAACTTTTTTCTCCAGGAGATATAATATAAAGAACACCGAGAGAGACCGAAAAGTTGAACTGTCAATATCTTTCCTAATTAGACTTCTTCGCGCACAGGCATACAAACGGCTCTCCCAAGTTTTCTCTACTAAATAAAAAGTCATGCTCGATTTATGCAACTCTATCCCCCGGAGAACTAACACCAATATTACCGAAGTAGCACGTTCGTTCCTACTTTTCCCGTTTGCATAAAAAATAAAGTTAATAAAAAATAATTTTTTATTTTATATCTTTCTTTCTTTAGTTTCATCTTTATTTATAAAGATAATGTTATTATGTGTGTCCACATAACACAATATAATAAAGTGCTTATGTATGCACTTTTATAGGTATACTCAAATCATAGCTTAAGTAAGCATTATAATTTGTCATTATAATTTGTAATAAGTCTTTATGCAGTGTGTAGGTAGTTGTTCTGACATTTGAATTCATAGAATAAATTGCGTTAGCTGATAAAGTTCGCACAGAAATGTAACTCAGAGAGAGAAGTTTCAGCAATTTGGATAGCATTGAGAAGTTAGGAGGGATCGGTGAAGACGTGGTGCGAATCGATAGATCTCAGAAGTGCTTTCCAATTATCCACCAAGCTCCCGTAGCTTACAAGGCTCGTGAAATCTACCTGAAATCAGTAATGACGCTTCTCTCGTTTATTAATTACACGCTTATGCGAATCTCCTTTTGTCGAAGTTATAAATTACGCGAAATTTGCATAAATGTTTGCTTACGTATTTTCCGCCTCTTATCGTCAGGAATATTTTTCTTGAACCCCCCGCTAATAAATAACGCAGTGAACGGCAAACGCAATCATCGAGTTTAAGCGTACTGTGACGGAAGTAGCTTGAAGCGTGCGCTAAGAAGATTGGAGAACTTATCGAGACCTGTCGATATCTAAGACGCTTTTGAAGAAGTTTACGTTAAAATAATATAAATTCGTGAAAAATATTCGTATTGACTTTTTAACATTTGTTCACATTATCGTGACGTGGCAGATACTTGTCAAACAAATAATAATATTTAATTTTATTAAAGTTCCTTAAACTGTTCATATATTCTTCGTGAGTTTACTAAAATAGAAAGAATTCGATTATAGCAATTAAATAGTGAAGATACCATCTTCGGTCGGGTTAAATCTTGGTAGCCTAATAATAATATTTCTGTATAAATTTATATATTTTTTCTAACTTAACAATTATATGCACCGATTATTTATTGGTCTTGAAACTCAGTTTTTTGTTAAAAAGGTAAATTCACGCATTTAAATTAATAATTGATTTAACGTTTGATGCAAATAAGCATCCCTTTTTAATCACTATAAAAAATTTTCGAATTTATTCGGTTATTATTTATAAGCGTTGTTGTGAAAAAATAGTATCTATATTATATAAATTTAAGATTAATGATATACGTAAAATGTAAAATTAATATTTTAACTTATCCGATTGCATTTTAATTGCAAATGCAACAATACAAAAACATTTATTTAATACTCTGTCAGAAAATCGGCGATTCCACCGTAGCGCATCCTAACGTAACGAAGCTTTTGGAAGAGATTTCATCCCAAAAGAGAGGGTCTTGAGACTCCCGAGTATTATCTCGCATAGCCCTCGCTTACTCCCGAAGCTAACCTTCGAGACTTTCCTGCATTAACTCGTTTCAGCGGCGCAAACAATTCCGGGCTGGTCGTTAAGGATCCGTTACTACTAGCCACTCGAGAAGCGAGTGCTTTCGCTCATTGGCCACTTAGTTCTCGACTTGTGTCGCTGATAGTTTAATTAAAAACTGTGAACTTCCGTGATATCGCGGCATAGACGAGAGTACAATACAATTTCCAAACCTTGGAAATTATATTAACCATTCACAAGAGATTATTAGATTGAACGAACTTACCTGTAAAGTTCGATCACAATTATGCCCTTTGTCTCGTCCGGATGGAAACTATGTAGTCGTGCCCCTGCACGCGTATCAACAACACTATTCAAAGCTCTGCCAAAAAGCAAAAGAGAGGCCGCCTCCCGCGGCCGCGCGCGCCTCGCCTCTTCATAAGTTCCAAGCCTTTTTGCAAATCGCTAATTTTTGGGGTGGGAAGTAAATGTTGGGTGAGTGTCCATCCGGACGAGACAAAGGGCATAATTGTGATCGAACTTCACAGGTAAGTTCGTTCAATTTAATAATTATGCCTCTTTATATCTCGTCCGGATGGAAACTATGTAGTTGTTTATAGCCTAGCGATTTGTCAATTATAGGAACAATCGTATAAGAAACTGTGAGCGAAAAATGTATTCCATTAATAGAAAGTATAAGATATATAAACTCGTATATAAACTGAAAAAATATAAACTTATGCTCAAAACTAGAGACTTATACTTATAAAAATAATATAATCCGCTGCTCAAAGCTATATATAGTCTTAAAAAGTAAATATAATATATACTTATATAAAGATAATATATAATCTTATGTTCAAAAGTATAATTTTATACTTATACAAATAATATACGTTGAGTGAATGATGTGTAAACTATCAATCTTTATTAAAATAATGCAAATCCAACTAATATGCCTTCGAGTTGCGCTATCGCTTGCTATGCTGAGCTAATAAAACAGCGTTACTGAATTCCTCGGGATTAATGAGCGGCCTATTGTAGAAGTTGGCGAAGACCCGGGACTCGCCCGTCCAACCCGCTTAATGAAATCAAGGGGGACTCCCCTAGAAGATGCTTGAGACGTTGAAGCATGTCGAGTGCTATGTGCCAAAAATATGGAAATGTTTATTCCGCAATCCTCCAGACCGCTACGAATCCAGCAACTGATTGTTTGTGACGAAACAGCTTTGTGAGGCTTAGACAAAGAAATAAATAAAAAATCGCATGAAGAAGGACGCAAATCTTTGGTATTTTTTATATAATGCTCCATGAGACGAACAATGCAAAGGTTCTCCTGGTTAACGAAGCGAGAAAACATAAAAAAGGGTTGAGACCGACCCGGGGCCGAGGTTTTAATTCGATTCGGTACGCGAATGATTAGTTCGTCATTTAAAAAAATCTGTGAAATTCTAAGTAAAGAAAATGTTTGAGCTCTGTGACCAGTTGCAAGAGCGAGGAGGAGTATCAATTTTTTAGTGAGCAATTTTAAAGGAACTCCTTCATACGGGTAGATAAAAGACAGTTTAGCTATCACGGGAACGGGGTCCCAAACAAAATCCTACCGCGGGCGAGGCGGTTTGAGTGTGGAGACGCCCCTACAAAAGCGTTTGACCGTGGGATGATTCCCGATCTCGTTCTGAGAGATAAGGGAAATAGCCGATCTCATTGTATTTAGGGTCGAGTAGGAGGAGATATTCGGCAATTCTTGAGCTAAAAACTGTAAGAAGTGAGCTACTGATGGCGAGTAAAGCGATAGCCGATGATGGTGGCAGTAATTCCACCAGGAGCGAAGCGAGTAGGAATATTGTTTGATGGTTGATTCCGATAAAGAAGCTAGTAAAGCTGGTATTGCTATATCTCGAACTGACCGGGCCTTGAACGCCTCCCTGATAACTTCGTGATCCCCAGGGAAAGAGTCCTCCATGTTGGGTGGCAGCTCCTGAAAGGTGATGATAGAAGAGAATAATTGGGAGGAAGAATCAGTGGTTCGGAAATCAAGAGACGACCGAGCAACGGAAACCATGGCTGCGAAGGCCATCAGGGAACTATTAGAGTTTCCGTTGCTTCGTTATCAATTATCTTTCTAAGTACGCGAGGCAGTAGGATAAAAGGTAAAAAAGCGTAAAAATTTAGTTCTTTCCACGTACGAAAGGGTAAACGCGTCTACGGCAGCTAATCCTGGATCAGGTAACCAGGAAACGTACAGACTGCATTTGTTATTAATTGAAGACGCAAATAGGTTTATGTCGAAGGAGCCAAAGACCCTTGCAACCCGACGAAAAGCTAACTCAGATAAAGACCATTCTGTATCTGGGTCTGCCATTCTAGATTCTGCGTCTGCGACTAAGTTTTCTAAAGATGATATATAAGAGGCAAATAAGAAAATGTTACGAGCCTCGCACCAGAGCCAAATTTGTTTAGAAATCTCGGAGAAGTGAAGAAATTGGATGGAACCAAATTTGTTAATATAGGCTAAAGCGGTGGTGTTGTCAATGCGAAGTAGGACGTCGCAGTCCTGCAGATCTGCTGCAAAACAACGCAGTCCGTTAAAGCCCGCTTTAAGTTCTAGTGCATTTATGTGTAGGGTTTTCTCACCCTCCGACCACCAGCCATGAGTACGCAGCTCTCCACATGAGGCTCCCCATCCGTTCAAAGACGCATCAGTAAAGATTTCTCGAGCAAATCTACCTGAACGAATCCTGTTTGACTGTCTAGGATTAGAAAAGATGTTGATCCACCATTCGAAGTCTTCTCGAAGGTGTAAGGAAATGTTTATCTTTGAAGAGTAGTCTTCGTTATTTTCGATTAAAGAGAGAAATTTTTCTCTTTCAAACATTTTTGTATAAAGCAGCCCATACAGCATTGCAGGGCACACAGAGATGA
The DNA here is from genome assembly GCF_048541705.1 of Temnothorax americanus. Classification (NCBI taxonomy): domain Eukaryota; kingdom Metazoa; phylum Arthropoda; class Insecta; order Hymenoptera; family Formicidae; genus Temnothorax; species Temnothorax americanus. The sequence continues at coordinate 4,030,542 of NW_027509329.1, forward strand.
GAGACCCGATAAAGCTGGCGAACTCCCTGATAGAGCATTCTGACTTCTGGGCTAAGGATCTTGTTAGATTTAATAAATTCTCCCGACGAAAAGGGGGGATTGTAATGGATTGTTCTGTTGAATCAAATGTAAAACCAAATATTTGCGCTTGGTCGATGGTTCCAGCTGCGATTTGGCGTAATTTATCACGAAACTTAAAGACTGCAGAAGATTAATTGTAGCGGTGATATTAGCTCGGCATTCCTCGATGGATGAGCCAAAAAGGAGAAAATCGTCTAAATAAATGACGGATTGATACCCTCTTCTGCGGAGGAAAGTGATTACCGGTCGAAGGATCTTCGTGAATATATAAGGGGCTGTAGAGAGGCCGAAAAATAAGGCTGTGAATTCAAAGGTTTTTCCCCGCCACTAAAATCGAAGAAATTTTCTGTGACCCTCGAAGATTGGAACCAGGAGGTAAGCGTCCTGTAGGTCGAAGAATGCCATGTAACAACCTGGTAACACTGTGCGCCAATCTTCTAATTTGAAGTGTGGGGGCTCGATGTGCGAATTCAAATCTCGCAGATTTAAAATAAATTTTTTATCTCCCGACGGTTTATCCACTAAGAAGAAAGATGAAAAAAACTGATCCTTGCTAGATTCGACAGGAACAATGACCCCTAATCGATATAATCGTTCTATCTCTGAATCGCAGGCTAGCGCAGCAGCAGGTGATAGGTTAGGTTCAGTAAGAAAGGTCCTTGATGGTGGTGAGCTGGCAAAAGGGATACGGTAGCCCTTTATAGCTTCCAGAACCACCAGGATCAGAGGTAATATCCGACCAAGCCTCAAAAAATTTGGCTAAACGGCCAGCCGAACTTACATCGTTTAACGGTGGTATCGAGATCTGGTTCGGGACTGGTAGCGATGGCGTCGGCTCTGGTAGTGGTGGGCCCCTGATCGACGAGCCGCTGGTGGACGGACAGAGGCCTTCCTGTTTCCCGAAGGCCTAGATGTTTGAGGCTGGCCACGTTGCTGAGCTGCTTGACGGACAAGTTGTAGCGTTTTCTTCCCCACCTGAGGAACTGGTTTGGAGACCTCGCGACCGGCCTTTTCACAAATCTGAGCCGCCTTGAGCGTTTCGGCAAAAGTCTTGCCAAAGAGGAACTCGTCGATAGGTGCTGACTTTGCGGCGTTCTTACCCAAGATGTTGAGAGAAGGCTCGGTGAAGGCTCTTCTCGCGAGTGAGAGACGGTAGTGATGGTCGGCAAGCAGGTGAATGCCTTCTGCGAATAATGTTATAGCCGATTTTGCCTCGTCCCTGAGATCCTGTAAGACCTCTGGCTTCAACAACGGCGACATGCCCGTGCCCGTGCCCGTTGAGACAAGCCCTTACCTGTGTCTGTGAAGACAGTTGGTACTCGTTTCTTTTCATGACTGAAGGGGTCAATGCTGCGATGATTTCCTTGTTCAACTTTGGTGGAGCCAAAGCTGCAAGCTCCTCCTTCACCTCGTATTTCGTCAGAAAGTTAGTGCGAATCTCAGCTTTAAAGCCACCTCGCGACTCCGTCTGGATTGAGTTCAAAACGACGGAATTTCAAAGAGTTGATGTGGGAGGAGCCTGAGCTTCCCCAAAAAGCTCGTTGAGTAAAGGGTGTGTCTCAGGGACGACCTCCGGTCCTGAGATTTGGGAACGACAGTGGCGGGTGGGTCGGCGAAGGATATACATTACCCGCTGATGTGCGGTTTTTCTTTGAGATAGAAACGATCTCCGCTGAGGCTACGCAAAAAAAAGACAGAGTGAAGAAACACATCGGTTATGCCCTCTCTTTGCCAGATATCCGGAAAATAACTGGGTCGACAAGAGGACATACCTGATGGTACAACGCCGCGGTTCGCTTGCGCGGCCGTGTGTTCTTTATGCTCTTGCTCTAAGGCATGTGGCGTAACGGATGCTAAAGACGATGCTGAGGCAACGTCTTGGGCCGATCTAACCTCTGCGGGTGAACTAACCTGACACTTGTCTTTTTATATTTTAAATATATATTATAATATAAATATATATATATATATATATATATATTATACATTTGTTTTATAATTTGTATTATATATGTGTATTATATATTTCTTTATAAATAACAGTTACATAAAACTGTAGTAACACAAAATTAACGTATTGCATTTATTGCATCAAAAAAACCTAACCTAATGAAGAACATAGCTTATTGAATCTTTGAGAATTGAGATCAACAAAATATATATTTTTACTTAAAGAAAATTCCTAGCGAATGAAAAACTAATGGAGAACATATTTAATCTTTGAGATTAATAAAATATATTATTTCACTTAAAAAAAATTCCTAGCGGATGAAAAACTAATGGAAAACATAGCTTATTTAATCTTTGAAACCAATAAAATATATATTTTTACTTAAAGAAAGTTCATAGCGGATAAAAAACTTTAAGAATAGTCTTCAAAAATTACATCATCTGCATCTGCATCTGCACTATCTGCAGTATCTGCACTGTTACGATAAAAATCATACATTTGTCTTGAAAATTTATTGTTTAACATATCTTTTGACGGTGTAAAATTTTTACATGAGCAAGAACCTATTGTGTTGCCTTTCACATTCTGACTTGCCAGTAAAGTTCCATTTATTGTAGAAACACTTAATTTATTTCTAGTTTTTGTTTTAATATTAAATTAACTTTACTGAATATTCGCTCACATTGAGCATTGAAATGCGGAAGGCTCAAAATACTTAACACAAATTTTGACAATGAATTAGCTACATTTAATTTCAAGATATAAGCCCAAAATACATCTATTTCAGTATTTAAGACATCATCTGAAAACTGTATAATAAAGGTAAATTTCACCATTCGTTATCAATTTCTTGAAACTTGTCTTTTTCAGTAAATCTAGAAAAGTGATTTAAAATAGGTAACAGAGTAGGATACTGATCTCTTGTGTTATTTGAAATTGCTAGTTTTGGAGTAAATATTTTTAACATAGACATATATTCATCGTCAAATTTATACCTTTTTTTAATTCCCATACAAAGAGTTACCATGAAATCCAAAACTTTTTCATAAAAAAAAGATCTAATAAATCTTTTCTACCTTGAATTTCGTTGTTAGAAATTTCATTCATTACTTTAATTCCCAAATAAAGATTATACTTTTCGAGAAATTTTGAAGAATCCGTAGGATCTATTTTCGAAATTGGTTTAGACAAAACATAATCTCGTTTCATAAAACATAATAAAAGATCAGTATAACTGTCGACTATTTTTTTTATCCATATCTGCTACTAAAACTTTCTCACTTTGAAAAAGTTCATTCATAGATGTTATTTTGGGCAATATCCATTCCAAAAAAAAATAATACAATTTTATAAAGGGATCGTTTGACGCTCTAAATATTTGTTCTGCTGCAATTAATCTTTCTTGGAACCATTTCTCATTAAAAAATAAAATTAATGCAGGCCATTGTTCGATCATTCTTCTTACCACTGCCGTTAAGGACAACCATCGTGTCTGAGATGGATGAAGTAGTTTGTGTACTTCTACATCGCAAAATTTCTGAAACTGTTGATATTCGCTCATTCTTTTTGAACAATTCTGGAAAATAAAATTATTAACAATTAGTTGAATAATTAAATGTAAGAATAAAAAATGTAAAGAATAAAAAATGCTTACTTATAAAAAAAATTATATGTATTTCTGGCTAAATCTTCACAAGTACAAGGAAGTTTTTTTTGCATGCTTTATTGGCACATAATGCAAACGAATGGCATATACATGGCATTACTATTATTCCAGGACATTGTTCTTTAAATCGACTAGCAACTGAGTTGTGTTTACCCATAATTGTGTTACAACCATCAGATCCAAAACCTATTATATTATCTAACGGGATATTTCGATTCTCAAATGCCAAAATAATTATTTTAGATAAATTTTTTGCTGTAGATTTGGTTGAAAACTTATGAACTTCTAATAGCTCAAAAAAAGAACTTACAATTCGTTCTGTATTGCTATTATAATATCTTACTACTAATATGCACATCGTTTTATTAGTAGAGATATCAGTTGTTTCATCGACTAATATGCTAAACTTAACTGATTTTAAATACTCAACTCTGTTGTTTTTTCATATTCTCCAATAACATTTGTAACTATTGAAGTAGCTTTTGTTCTTTTTAATTGCATATTTTTAGCAATTTTCAAGTCCTTGAAAGCCTTTTTGAATATTTCTCCCAAATGTTCTATTGATAGAAAAGAATGATTATGAGTTGCAAAATAGGCACAAATTAAAACTTCCGCTTCTTTTGTTTGCAATTGTAAAGTGTCTGTGTTAAAGAATTTCTCCACGACACTCTTTTTTACACTATCTTTGGTTTTTACTCTTTCTCTGTGTTTTACACTTTCCTTGTGGTTTTTTATCACAGTTAACTCTGCAGTAAATTCCACGTTGCACAATATGCAATAACATTTATATAAATTGTTCTTGATGGGACGTAACCAAAATTTAAATTCATCTTTACGCAATCATTCTTCCCGAAATTTTTGTGGTCGGTGTTTCTTCTTGCCTGGTTTCTTAATTTTAACCCCTTTCTTTGGAGGAGTATTTTCAGAATCGGAATATTCGGAATCGGAATTATCATCAAACTCTTCAGTTGCTTCAGCCATCTTTATGCGCACAATGTTCTTCTGCTGACCGCATCAAATAAATCTCCTTTCTCTTTTTAACATAAAAACGAAACGAGTTAGTTGTGCATTATTTTGGCATCCATCTTGTACTGTTACTACGTTTACGCGAGCGTAAATCACGAAGAATTTTCTCCTTTATTCCGCTAGCCTAGCAATCGTGACCAGTCGCTCGTTTTCGCTCGTTTCCTCTCCTTTTAATCCATTGGGTCAAAAGAGAGAAAACGAGCGAAAACGAGCGACTGCTCACGATTGCTAGGCTAGCGGAGTATCGGCTGAACGTACCCATTCTGATCCCAGGAATTCCACCGCACTGAAATATTTACCTTTTTTTCTCTCCACATGAGCTCGGGCCGTGCCACGCAAATCGATGGACGCAATTCGATGATTTCGAATTTCGATTCGACGTCGCACTCGATGTCCGTTTCAGGTTCAACGTGTCGCGAAAAACGGCGAAATGTAAGGAGAAGATTATCACATGCGACGAGATTGCATCCACGATGAAATTGCACGATAAATGCAATTCGAAATGGCCAATCGACAAACAGTGTTCTCCTTCTCAAGTCTCACGTATCCACACACGTATCCGTAGCGAGTAGCGAGTGACGAGTAGCCAGAGTAGCCTGCACTCTGCACTGGCCACACGTAGCGACGTAGCAACCATTCTCTACACCTGAACTGACTGCAGAGTGCAGACCATTCTCAGTAGCAGTCGAACGTAAAAACGTGATTGGTTCTTACTTTTAGAAACAATCAATCAACGCAGTGTTGATAATAGACGAGACTCAACAGTTGTGTCTGCTGAACGCGGCCATTGCCACCGATATTAACTCAAGAAATTAAAAAAATAAGTAGGGGAGAGTGGGCACCCTTGAACCACGTTTTTTCAAATCACATTAAAAATGATTTTTAATAACTTTATTATAATATAAATGAGACTATTCGATGTTTAATATAATAAACTTTGTTTGTAAATGATTTAAGAAGTAAATTTTCAGAAATATTTTGCAAAAATAATGATATTTCGAAATGCTGCGTTTTTCACAGTGGACCAAAAGCGTGGGGTCGATTGAGCCATAGCGTAGAGTACACTGTGACATGTAATGTAAAAGGTAGGGTATTCTGTGACACATAGAAGAGATCTAATTGAAAACTGAAAACAAAGCCTCACAGCGACTCGATTACATGTGATCTGTAACTAAAAGGTGAAAAAAAGAGAAAATAAGCGTAGTTTTGTAAGCGTGGCACAGAGGATCCCATCAACCTGCGTCACATTGGACCCCACTGAACATTGGTATTATTTATCATAAATATTTCAGATACAAAACAATTAAACGTTTTTGTACGCACTTTGGTATTGAACCTAGATCCCGACGAACGTCTTATGGATTTTTTTTTAACTGTAGAATCCTTAGAAATTCATACATATCAAAAAGTTATGACAAGTAAAAATTTACTCTGCAAGGCTCCAATTACATATCTGCCTTTAACTAAGGTATATATGCTTATTTCGACATAATTTTTTGATGGAAGTTATATGTTTTGAAAACGAAAGTTTTCATACCCACCGTCACTATTTTGCAGAACGTTAATACAGAAAACTCGCACTGTCACATTGGACCCCGTGGCTCAAGGGAGCCCACTCTCCCCTACAAATATACCCTAAATTATTGCATTTTTAGTGTACGATGTACGATAGTTACTTACTATCGTACATCGTACATGTAGTGAAATTATAGTACGAGTACGATAATTATCGTACGGTTGGCAAAAGAGGCGAGGCGCGCGCGGCGGGCGCGCGGCGCGCGCGGCCGCGGGAGGCGGCCTCCTCTTTTGCTTTTTGGCAGAGCTTTGAATACTGTTGTTGATACGCGTGCAGGGGCACGACTACATAGTTTCCATCCGGACGAGACATAAAGAGTCATAATCGAGATGTATAAAATAATTTTTATTTCCCGGATTATAATCGCAAAGAGTTAGCATAAAATTAAAAAAATATCGTCATTTATATGTGTTTTAAATTCTTGAATAAAAGTATAACATGGACTGTTATTGAAAATAAAAGTCAGTTGTCCAAGTAAACGATATTTTCGATTCTCTACTTAATTTCTTCCCACTTTATAATCACGTGAACAACGGCACTCATTACAAACTTTTTAATTGCTTTTCATTGTCAGAATGCAACTCGGTCTGGGTGCAAGCGAGCGTCACCGCGATTTTAAACAAGAGAGGGCCAACTTATTAGCTTCAAGGTTCACAATTTTACGGATTTATGTAACTTGGTTGGGATTCAATTGCAAACGCGTTACATAAGTGCGCTTTAGCGGGGAGCTTAGACGAGGGTTAAATGGGACGCTTAACGCACGGCGTCAGGAACGTAATGGCGTGTGTAGTAATAGTAGAAACGGATTTGGCCACACGGCCACGATGATATATTCGTTTCATTAGCCGAGCTTAGTGTCCCAAAGTATACCCTACACTCGCAATCCTCCCGTCAAAGAAGATCTGCCTGTATTTACGGGGAAGTGCCCAATCTTCCGCAAACAGTACATTCCTGAAAAAATTTATTGATCGCCCTTGCTAAGGATCACATCATGAAAGAAAAAAAGGAAATCTCAAGAATTATCGCGTCAATTTGCATTTTATAGGTAATTGGAAGTATCCTCTTGCTTTCCGCGTAATCGAAAGTACCTCGCAGTGCGAGGAGAGACTTTACAGGCAGACGCACGCTAAATGAGAACAGATTGAAGGATTAGGATACACATTCGTTCTGGTGCCCTTGTCACGATTAGAGAACGCGATCAATTACGCTTAATTACAGAAATTACATTACGGGATTTTGTGCGAGCTCCAAGAACGTCATGCGAACACGTGATCGCGAGGTATGTAAATGCGCAAGGTTCTTGCGCGGCCTTAAATCGCAACGATCGAGTTTGCATGCGTTGATCTTAAAACAATTATCGGACAATAGAGTGAAAGATTTATTTCGGAAGCTCACCAGTTTCCAAAATGAGATAACAGAAATTGAAAACGAGTTAGGTGTGGATTCGCGCTACGAGGGGGGAAACAATAGTCATTTAACATTCCTGCCTTAAAGATTTACGACGATTAATTATTCGGATCGTATTAAGACGCGTAGCTCGTTTATCTGTCTATCGACTTTATCTATGGCGTATTCCGAAATTACACGGTATTCTCGAATTAACACGACTGCGTTTTAGCGAGATATCGTCTAAGGATTTAAGATAATTGTCAAGACGTCATCAATCATACTGCGAAGTTATAAAGTTAAATTAAATCAAGAAATTTCTCATTATCCATCTGTAAATAAGTTTTTTTTAGATTTAAGTAAGAGGCTCAACGTTTATTAAATCATTTAGATCTCAGTTCTTTTTCTCAAAGGATTCTTATCAAAGCATCAAATAATAGTACTAAAATAAAATTTTATGACATTCATGTACGTCTTTCACTAAAAAATAACGACTTTCCTTTCCATATAAGCGATGCAATACTTCTGACCGGTATTGTACATTTCTCGTAGCCAAAATCTAACGAATTTAGAGTTCCACGTACTTTAATACTAGGGCCTGAATGTTATATCTACTATTTTGACGCATCACTCGGATTTGGACAAACCGTTTATTTACAGCCAACATTAATCTAGTGAACAATCGCGTCGTGATTTGTGAAGAAGTCCTATCCCGACGCTATTCAGTCCGATCCCGAGGCTCGAGGATCGCGGTAAGCTGTTTCTACCCTTTGTCGTGTTATCCGGAAACTACGGACTCGCGCGCGGATTATCCGAAGAAGGTTCTCTCGTCCCTCAGGTTGGATGGGGTCGACCGCAGGTTTACGTCAGATTGAGACGAGCCGGAGTGAGTCGCGGACGCGAACACGCGGAGGCGCACCAACTGCGGGAGGGAGAAGGGAAAGACGAGAGAGCGGAAAAGCCGCGGAAACGGCGACGCGGAAGTGGAAAAGCTTCCACTGGGAGAAGGGACAGGGCAAAAACAGGCAAGCGGAAGACAAATAAAGCGAAGTGACGGGAGGGGGGGTTGACGATGTGGAGGAGGAAGAAAGAAGAGGATCGGATGAAACGTGGAAGCGAGACTGCGCGAGCATTAGGGAAATTGAAACGGTTTTCTTTATCTTTCAAAGTCCTAGGCTAGAGATAAGGGCTCGCGACAGAGAGCTAGAACATACGTCTCGCCTTTGACGGCGGTCAACGGTCTCTCCTTTTATCTTTCCGGTAGACATGTCTCGCACGTGTAGCGTCAATTTCTCGTAAATACACGTATACGTATATGAAAAGCTTCGCATTTTTCTTTTTAATCGTAATCGACATATGCTTAGCAGCATCGAGCGCAAAATGAGATTGCGAGCGTATCGAGAGTGGAAGTAAGTGAATTAATAACCTCTGATAGATAATTAGTATTCTGTAGAATTTCATGGGGGATAATGATAAATACCAGCGTGATATATTGACGATCCCGGCTATTATAGTTATTTAAACGGTGTGTAATTCACATTAATATTATATCATTACATACTGAAGTGTTTGATTCGCGCTGGAATTGTAATCTAATTGTGTGCATTGTATAGCGCATATCAAAATTTCAATGTGAAATTACATTCCTCTCTCAGACAGTCACTCATAATTTTCCTACATTATTCATAATTATCGTACATTTTAATAACTATATTTTCAAGCGTACAACTCAGAGTATAAAACTCGCGCACTTATATTATATAATTTCTACTTTATTACATTTTAATCGCAGCGTATTCAATCTCGCGAAAATACGCTTTACGCCTTATCGAAATCATTACATTCTTCTTCACTGATATATATTTTTATTAATCAAGGATACCTCGCGATAGCTGTTCTCGGTTAAATTTTATTATGGGAGCCCAAGAGATCCTACACTGCAGATCCTGAACACTCTCGCCGTTTCTGGCAACGTATAACGTTCGGCACAGTGAGTCACATGGAATCTACTCGCGCGAGCCGTGAATATGGCCGCGCAGCGCATTCCCACACACGTTCGTAATCTCACGCGCACACACACGCACACGAATATATAGCCTCTATCTCGGTATTTACGATACCACTGGAGCACGCACGTGCGTATGATGTACGGACCTCGGTAAATCTCGCAACAGCCAGCGCGCACCCCTTCCGGTGTCTCTCTGGCTCCGAAGGGTTGGCGCGCGCGGGGGAGCTCCGGCATCGCGGCGAGAGCGTCACATTGGAGTATTGGACCTACCTATCTACCCCGCTTTTGGTATTCATGCTGACAGGTCGCCTTTATTGACTGTGGATAAACCGCGCGAGAGCGACTGCCGTCCGGGGCGTCCGGATAGCCGTGCGTGTCTCGTCTCGATAGGCGCGCATACACGTGTGTATGTGTGCGTGTGCATGTGTGAGAAACACGCGCGCACCGCAAGCGCGCGCAGGACGAATGGCGCGCGGCGGTGAGGCGAGGAGAAGAGAAGAGCATCATCGGTGTATAGTAGGCAGAAGCCGCGCGGTGGCCGCATTCGTATGCCGGCGGCACGTTTGGCAAATACGTGAAGGGCTTTGGTTTTCCTCCGCGAGAATCAAACGATGCGATGCTGTCGTATTCCGAGCTCGCCGACCACCGGCTTCTTCAGCCGCCCCTCCCCCCCTCCTGCCGCCGCTCCATAATTTGATCTTTAATATGGGCAACCAGCCACAAATCATTACTAAACCTCGAATATTTTTTTCTGCAATGCGGTAAAAAAAATATTTCTTCTCGACAGCTGTATTGTGTTAACAACGTTCAATATTTCAATTATCTATATATCATTTGCTCTGATTTACTTTATTCATGTTACCCGTGATTACACGACAGCATTTAATTAGCAAAGTTAGGGTGACGATTCTACCAACTCTAATAAACTTTCGTGTCATAGTTTGTTATGTTGAATAATTGTATTTCTCATATTTCGAGAGAATATAACGGCATAGATTTATTTACTCTCTAAATCTTATAGACTTGTTTTGTTACTAATATAGTAGAGTGATTGCGATAGTCACTTCAAAAGAAAGGATTGTGCACTCTAATTTGAGTAATTGCGTGCACTCATAAGATAAGAGTGAATTTTTCACTCAAAATTTTAGAACTCCGATACGGTCTCTCTCTACTAAAGCTATAGTGACTCACTAAAGATCGACTGATAGATGACTCTGACAGAGTAAAAGTTTCCACTCAAAATTGTAGAGTGACATAATTCACTCCTATGAACACTGATCTACTACCCTCAAATAAAGTGCGATTTTATTCTTTCTTATAGAGTGACGAATCACTCAAAATGCTCAATTTTCACTTTTCGTTGCACTTGCATTTCACTCGTTTCGAGTGATATTTTACTCCTCGACTTTTAAAGAGTAAATAAATTGTACATTCTGTATGTGTAATGTGTATGTACGCAATTAGATTTCTTGATGCTTATATCATATAAGTCAAAGAATATAAAATTTGTAAGTGATTGCAAAGCACGTTTGCAAACAAACGTTGCAAAAATGTAAAGAACATGTTTCGCAGTAAAAGCAAGATTACTCATACGAAACGTGGGACGTACATACTTTCGCCCTTATTTTAAACTACACGCTTTGCTTCTACCCACTGTTAAAAGCATTTGCTTTTATGCATGTCAACCTGTATGCCTAGTCTGCAGGAAATAGTTATCCTAAATTGTGTAAATAAAAAAAAACATTTATCTATTTTTTTTAATCAAAAGACGCGCCATAAAATTAAAAAATGTAAAGTATAATATTGTCGCGACATGTTTACTATGCGGTTATACGCGCTTTATTTCGCGCGAACTGAAACTGTTTTGCCACGATCTTGGAGGTGTAGGAACGTGTTTCTACGCTAGAGCACCCGCGCTACGCGGCTCATAGATTTCACCTAAAGCGTAAGTTTCCGCTTTAAGCTCATTCTCAGTGGTTCTTGTGTGTAACCTATGCCTCTTCTGCGTGGGTGTCATCTCTCGATGTGTTGCGGGAGTTTGATATTACGGCTCAACTCTCTGAACACATATCTACACCCCCTTGCCTGGTCGTTGACCCATCGGCGTTTTCTGCTATCCGTGTCTCCGCGTTATTCCACGCCACCCGTTTCCATCGGCGTGGGCGTCGATCACGGATCATTGTACAATGATATTTTGGGCATGCAAATGTCAGTATATTCGGCCCATATCATGCACCGAATCGTTATTGCTGCCCAATTTTAGCTACGAAAGAGCATGAAAAACGCAAGTGGAAATTGATATAAATTGGATAAACTGTCGCGGATCAAGACGATTTGAACTTTTTGTCGTTAAGCGCACGTTTCAGTGCCGCGCGCAGTTTGAAAAATGTATTATTTTTTTGTACGTATTACACGTACGTAGTTTTTTTTCTTTTTTTTTTACAAAATTACATCGCGAGTGCATAAAACTGCGTTTGTATGACGCGTCAGGAGCGAGCAATTCTCGGCTTTAACGTATATATTAACGTTAAACATTTAAGCGGCGTCCTCCTGCCGTTGCAGTAATATAACGCGCGCATAAATTACAGCAGCGGGATTTAATACAGAAAGCGGATTAAGCAATTAAGGACAGAGAGTACGCCGCGTATAGCAATTTTAGCGAAGAAATCGCGCGTCGAGCGGCTTGATATAAATATTTATGTGTTTGTACCTTTTCTTCCACGCAGCGCGACCGGCTTTGTGCATAAATATTCATGCGCATAATGTGGGTCCCGATGTGCAGTTTGGCCAGTGTTTTAGATTTCGCGGGGAAACTGAAGGACGCGTTTCTAAATGACAGCTTCTGCATCCGCAAAGTTAATTACCGCTGTAATGTGCGTGAATTTTACGCCCCACGCGTCCCGTGCCACGCGAAAAAGACGTTATCGAGTATTCAGGAGTAAGTGAAAGCTACATTTGCGCGTGTACGCTATTTGTTAGCGCATAATTTGTCGGCTCTGAAAATTTTTATTAATAACCTCTTTTGAGATTATGTTTCTCCATTGCAAATATCTACCTTGCACCTCGCAAATGCGCGCGTAATTTTTTCCAACGTTGGTGTGTACGTAACACACGCTGCGCTGGGCACCGGGCCCACCGACATAATTAAGTGAAACGCCATGATTTTCGGCCAAAATAACATTTTAATGAGGCGTTTACTCCGCAACGCGTTCTCGCTTTGCATTCCCGGTCGGTGCATAATTGCGAGCTACACAAACTATCGACGGATACCGAATGCTGAAACGAGATTAAAACTAATTGCAATAGTGCTTTTATATAACGGATACATTTTCGCTGTGTGGGATACACAACGAACACACGAATCGCGCGCACCGCCTGCGCATGCATTAATTATAGTGGATTGGAAAATAGTCACATTAAAGTGCTCTTCGAGCAAATACACATCATGAATAACTTGTATGTGTGTAACATGTGTACAGAATAAATATGATTATTGGCTCTTACACCAAAATTGCAATACAATTATTACAAAGCAGCTTTTTTGTTCTTTCGATATCGAAGCACACGACTGTAAATTAAATTCCAGGATTGTTTGTGTAAAACGGAAATCGAAAATTTAATAAATATATTATTGCCCCCCGTTTCGTCTTCGTGTGTTAGAATATTGTTATTCAATAACAATACACATTAATGTAAATTATCGTCGATATACAAATACAATGAGAAAAAAGAGATAGGTTAGCGCAAGAGTATACATGTTTTCACTGCTGAGCAAATGTATCAAAAAGTAACGCAATATCCATGAATGTAAATTAAATGAAGCTAATGCCAAACACGTAGTGCCAATTATTTAACTGATTATATATTTCTATAATATAATTGAAACAAATGTATTAGCTAAACGTATCGCGTAGAGAGTATAATCGCGCGTTTCTCTCTCGCGCATATTATCCAATTCGCAAATAATTATCCAATTTTTTTTAGGCGATCCGTAACCCGTTAAATTACGCGTGCTCGGAATAGAGTCATTTAATCGGCGCAGCCCGCGTATCCGAAATCACCTAATTTTATATTATAATTGCAAACCGAGCTGACGCTAACGCCGCCGGACCGTGACGGACGGCCGTTTGAAATAATTAGGCCCCAATTACGTCGTATCGTATTCTCTAATTGAGACCGCCTGCACGTGTCGCGCGCGAAATGCCACGCGATGCCGGGCGCGTTGTTGGAAGCGATGTCGGCGGTTAGCGCGTTAAGTGGCTGCAATGAAATGTAAAATATGCTTGTTAACACGATAGCTCCCCTCCGGGGACTTAAAAACAGAACGGCGCGGAATAGAGAGACGACGCGCGCGCGCGTGAGGAAAAGGGAAACGAGAGGTAGTTTGTAAGCCCTTACGGGAGAGGAGGAAACGAAGGGAGGGAGAACGGACCTGCGAAAAGAACGGCGGCCGTTGGTGAAAAAGCGGGATGAAAGTATGCGAGGAGACGCCGCGCCAGTTTTATTAGAGAAGCCCGTGTACTCTCTCTCTTTTTTTCCTCTCTCTCTTATGTCTACATATGTATATGCATTTCTATGTAGATAGCGGATAAATCCTTCTCCCTCGCTCTTCTCTTTCTCTCCTCTATCGCGCGCAAAACGTTTATCGCGAAATTCAAGAGTCCCAGTATGTGTACGACTATACCCGTTTTCTGTGACTACTGTTTGCGAAAGTGCGTTTTGGCGGTATCAAGCGTGGTCGTACCTGCCTGCCTGTAATTGGATGCGGAAAGTTTCACGACTGGAGTACATTTTAAAAGCTAATTAATTTCTTGGAATAGCACATCGGTTATTATTGCAGAACGGTCCCCCGAAACATGGAATTTTACTCGGATAAATTAATGTTTCTTCGTTTCCATCGTAATTACTTTGAATTATGTATCTCTTCGGCGAAATAAAAATTATTCAATCTCTCTCTGTCCGCGAAAATCGTACAAAAGGAGTTAATTTAATCTTTAGTTATTACACAACTCGGGCCTCTATTAACTCATGAATATTTGTGATTACAGGATGTTTGGTCATGCATAAATCATACCGTTATTTAAATATTAAATAATTCTCTCTATAAATCATTATTAATGTATAAATATTAAATCATTGTGTAATCAAATTTTATTTCAACTAATTTAGATTCGGCGGTTATCTTATCGAAGACCAGGGAAGTATTTTCACGATAAAAATATAACCGATTAAAAATAACTACCGTAAAAGCTGTACAGGCCGAACGTCATATTACTAAAAATTTTAATGCGACAAAAACAAATACGCCACGTCGGTTGATTTCTGGACATTCCTCGGGTCCGCGCGCGTTATACACATACAACTGTTCTCACGCGCCGAATTTCTCATGAAACATCAGTTTCGTATGAGCGTTTCTTCTCGCGTACAGTATGCGAATAACAGCGAACGCTCGCCTACGAAAGTGCACGCCGGTGGTAATGTTCGTCGGTGGTGCTAACTGCCGCGCGCGATGTGAAATATGACCGGTCGTATCTCTCGTACGGCAGGCTCGTTTTACATGCAATTACGATTTGTATCGGGGTGTAATTTTCCTCCGGGGCGAACGAAAGATTGGCGCAATGGCTCTCTCCCTCTCTCTCTCTCTCTCTCTCTCTTTCTCTCTTTCTCTTCTCTCTGTTTCTCTCTTTCTCTCCGACTACCTCAGCAGTCTGCGCACGACATGCCCGCAGGAGTTACACAGGACAAAATGAAGGTCCTCGGCAAATTCGATTCCTACCCGTAAAAGCGCTCTCCCGCTCTCGCCTTCTCTCTTTCCCCTCGTCCTTTTGTCCTTTCGCGCCTTTCGCACGTTCCTCGATCTCGCGCGGCCCTTGACATTTCCCCACACATGTATACTACCTTTTTCTATTCACGCGCGCGCGCACGTAATTCACAGCCGTCACCTGCATCCTATTTTGCGGTAATTGGCGGCTACCTTTGTCTCCGCGAATGCCGATACACCAAGAACGGAAGAACGACGCGGAATCGATGGCGCTTCCGCTCCGCGGAGCTTATATCCTGTTAGGGATCGTGCGGCTATCGAGGTATTGATTTGACGGTTGCAGACGCGTTAAAAGCAGATTTACGCGAAAAGTCTGAACTGGTACGTCGACTGTTAAAGGTTCCACGCTTCGGAACACATCGTATATCCCGTAAGTATCTGTTCTTACCACGGAATGGAAACTTGCAGAATTCTCTTTGAAACGTATCGGAAACTAATATATAACTCTTCGGCGTGTGGAAGGGGGAGAGCCAATATTCTATCAATTATACCGAAAATTCGGAGAACGGAGATGTTAACTTGATAAAAGTCAATAAAACGAGAGGTAACGTCTTTCCCGCATTCGGGGGAATTCTCTTCCGCCTCTTCAATACGAGAGAATATCTAATAGAAGGGAAAGTCGCGCGGATCGACCGGCTAAAGAACGTTTGTGAGAATGCAAGTGGAATCGATCGATTGTTTACGGTAAGAGTTTGAAAGGGGATCAGGTAGACGCCTAACCAGACTTTCGTTCCGCATTATCTTTAACGAGTTACCGGAAAGTTTCTGTAAGAGAACCCCTGGGAACTCAAGTACGGCGAGAGGGGGGAGGGAGGGAAGGAAGAAGAGGTGACTCGGAAACGACGACGGAGAGAGGAGGGTGAGGGCGAAGGAACAGCGCGAGGAGCTTCCTGCAAAGAATATAAACAATGCGTTTTAATTAGAGCCCCTCGCCCCGATGAATGCACAATTGTTGCCCCCGGGGGGCTTTACACTACGCCCCGACGCCCCGACGCCCCGTCCTCCACGTTTCCTCCTCTGCTTCCGGTAGGTAACGCTGCGTGCCGTGTATATCAGATGCCCCTGACGTGGATAAAACTAATTTCTCCCTTTCGCCTCGGTGGGGGATGCGGTTCATTTTTGCTGCATACTAATAGCGCGGCTACGTATTACGGCAATATGCAATCTCTATTCAGCGAACGTTCAAGGAGAGTCACATAAATTGTAATATATTATAAAAAAGGTTGCTTATGATATAAATGTAATAATCCTAAATGGAATGTGAATAATAATTATTATTTGCGCCACCCGCAAAAGATAATTTGGCTTGTTGCTTAAATTATATTTGATACTAAAAATCTAATATACAGCGTGTTTCCGGACATTTGCTTAATATCAAACGAGAAATGTGGTTGCAACACGATGGTGCGCCACCTCATTTCAGTCTCCAAGTGCGCTAACACCTCACCTCACCAATATCTTCGGTGACAGGTGAATAGGAAGAAACGGGTCGCTTGTCTGGCTAGCGCGTTGGCCGGACTTGACGTGCCTTTGGGTTCTTTCTTATGGAGGCATGTTAAAAGTTTAGTGTACGCGATCCCTGTCGATACCCAAAATGAGCTTATCGATAAGATAATGAACGCATGTGATATGATATTATACTCCTAGAATTTTCCAGAGAGTGCGTCAGTCAATGCACCGTTATAGATGCAATGCTAATATTCAGGTTGTAGATCGCCATTTTGAACATTTGTTGTAATAAAATAATATAAAATAAAATAAAAAAACGTATGATTTTTTCTTATTCTAATTTAACCAGAAATCAAATAGTGTTCAACAAGACTAAAAACGATCGATGTCTATAGCGTCTTAAGGGGACATCACTAAATACGGGTTACTTAACAAAAATTGTTCAATTTACCGAGATCTAGCACCCTTTTAAGTTTGTCGCAAATGTCCGAAATACCCGCCTGCATGTTCAAATATAAAATATTATTTAAATTTATGAATATGTCTTTAAATATAATTGAACACAATTCTGCAATGCAGGACCAACTCCAAAATCTCATCTTTCCGCTAGAATCAATTTCGTGAAACAAGAAGAAATAAAGTTCTGGGCCAACGTTATTTCAAATATAATGACTGAACTATGGCCGGTATTCATAGTCAGTTCTTATAATATTTCAAGGTCGTCTTAAGTCTATTCCAAGGAATTTAATTTTATTATTCTAGCAAATTTAATTTTATTAAAAATGAGAGAGAGGGAACAAATCTTCTCTCCGTTACTTAAAATTTTATATAGTATAATGCTGCTTTTTTATACGTTTTGCTGAGCTGTATATGAGCGTTTCTCTCTCTCTCTCTCTCTCTCTCTCTCTCTCTCTCTCTCTCTCTCTCTCTCTCTCTCTCTCTCTCTCTGTTAAAGGGTATAGGAACGCGCGCCGCAACGAAATTCCGCAACAATCGACAGTAAACGTGTCTTTTACTCGAACACGTGACAATAATTCCGTCTGGGAGAATCGCAGATTTGTGTCCTCGTGCCGCCTTGGCGCCAGCACATGTATGCATGCGTGAGCCCCGAAGGTCTTAGAGCTGTAGCGTGCGACACACGTGACCGGCTTGCATAACGCAGCGCCTATTGTAATGCGCAATGCGAGGCGCAATGACAACGTCGTGTGTTAGCCTGGGTTCAATGATGACGGTGTTGTTTTGCGGCTGCCCGTTGCCGTCTCGGGTCTCGCTGGAATTTCGCGATAAGACAATAATTTATTCGAATTGAGGAGCGATTCGCGTCGCTCACGATCGCGAATCGCGACGATAAGGTGCAAATAATATCTGAATCATTCTGTCTGTTTAATATAAATATACATATTAAGATTTGATAAACTCTTCAACCCCTAATATCTACACGCACCGCGATAAAACTGTTCGGATTCTTTAACATGAAAATTTCTTTCAATGTCAGATTAGAGTTTGTTTCTAAAATTGTTTAAAACGACAGAAATCTATTTTAGTTGTAATCCAAGATGTTCATATTATTTTGATGACACAATAACTGATGAAACCATCAATTGCAAAAGCTCATCATTATATTTCCGTTCTTATGTAAAAAGAATGAAACTATTAGTATAATTATATGATGTAGTTGACAAATTATAAGCAATTAAATAAAGAAATTAAAAAATAAATTCGTTAAAATTGTAAATATTGTTACAGGTGGAGGGATACCAACAAGTGGAAGAAAACGCTTGGAAAAATATTTGGAATTCAACGGGAAGCAGGTATACAACAGAAATTTTTCCTTTCAAGATATTTGTCTTCGATTTTTCAAAGGGATCACTTCAAACGATCCTCGCATTTGATGGCGCGAGAAAATCGCGCGAAGCGAATTGGCCGGGCCAGTCGCGTAATTATGTATTGTATTTTTAATCTTTCGTGCGCGCGACGGCGCTTATCACGCTTCCACCGGTAATATCGGCGTTATAGGTACGTACGTACGTACGCAATGCCCGAGGGTTATTATTCTCGCAGGAAACGACGACGATGAAGCATGAAAACTTAACTGATCCATAAAGGACTGCATGGCGCGTGGTTGGAAGCGCCTCTTTACGAGCTCCTCTATTCGCGTGAATCGTCGCGCCTTCACAGACTGCTTTTTATGATGTGACGAACAAACGGCTCGCGAGCCACTGACCACAAACGAAAACGGCAATCTCCTTCGCCCGCCTATTACGGATAGTGATAAACCCGCAAGAATGCGTGATGCGCACAACGGCCGAATAACCCACGATGAGAGCCACGCGAAATATCGAGAACGACCTGCTGACCCTGCTGGTTTCGGCATCAAAACAACGTTTTGCACGCGATCGTCGCAATGCGCGCTATCGTATATGTATATGTATAATAATAACGGCGACATCGTTGCCAATGCAATCTTGTGTACGCAACACGACCGATAAAAGTATCGTTTTTATCGTAACATTGCTGTCGGCAACTCAATTATCTCAGAACGTTACATTTTTGTGAAATAATATCGCGATGAAAAGTTTGCGTCATTAACTTAAAAATTAATAAATGTTATCAAATCTTTTGATTAATTTGGACACTCAATGTATCAATATCACTGAAATTAATACTGTATTTTTTAGTATCTTTTATATATATATATATATATATATATATATATATATATATAAATCGCTTCTTTCTTGTCCACAAAAGTGCGGATAAAAGTGCATTTTAAAACGGATATTTGTGATGTACGTGTTATATCCTTTTATCCTATCAGTTTTACGTTTAAAGTTCAAGTGCCATAACGAATTAAGCATTTTAATCAATTTTCTTGAGCAAAGACGAAGGATATAGTATCTTCCGGCTTTGTCAGCGTCTCTTTGTTGCGCCAGTAGATTTCTTAGTCTCTTACGCGAACGAGAATTGAATTGTTGCCGCGTTATTGTACATATTGCGCGGCGTTATAGCCCTCGGAATTGGGTCAAACAGTTAACGATCGGCATCCAGGCTACGAGTCAAGCCCACCTATAAGGTAAACGGCCCAGTTATAGGCACCTTTATAGCAGCGGCCCTGATTTTCTATTATTTACGAACGCGATATATTGTTAAACCCCAAACAAACTATTTTAACACGTGCATTGAAGCTTTCTGAGTAAGATTCACCTATATTTTTAGTTAAATCATTCAGTTCTAATAAATAAATAATTATTTTTATAATGCCCGTTACTGCCGGCGTTTTTGGCACTATCGAAGTGCTCTGCCGCACTTTATGGCACCAACGGGCCCAATTTTCGGCACTTCGAGACGTCACAGTTACTTAAATTGTCCTGCGTATAATTTTAGCTGTAATAATCAATGTTTAATTACTAATTAGCTCTCTGGAAGGTATTATATTTTGCCAACCTCTATGCAAAAACTACATATAATATAAGATGTATGAGATAAAATTAGCTACCTTCGAAGAGTCCAAAGTCTCCATCACTTTTTTCTCTATCTGTGCTTAACTCTGTTACAACAGATTTTTTATATATTACTTTAAAATACAAAAAATAAGATAGGTGAAAATAAAACACAGAAAACAAACTTTATCTGTAGCGTAAAAAAAGTGTCAAAAAGTGTTGAATAATTAATAAATTTCAAACAAACATAAAAATTCCTTAGAATTATTTTTTTCATAAAAAATGTTTTTTATTATAAATTTTCGAGTTACAAGTATAAATAAATCTACCTCAATTTCTAGAATAATAAAGCAAAATTGATGATGCAACATATTACAAACTCTGTGCCAAAAAGTGAAACATAACCTTCATTACGTGACGCACTTCTTGGCATCGGGAATTTAAGGGAAAAACTAACATACAGATAAACTATTACTTATCTAATCGATAATGTGATTCGTGCTGAACATGTTCATATAACCATTATGACGTTTTAACACTTACATAATACTAAAAATCAGCAGTTTGACGTTCGCTACCACTAAGGTGTGTCACCTAGGAATGCCCTTCGGGAGCCACTGAAACGCGCGAGTCGCCCCATTCACTGTCGGTAATTTAAGTATGAAAAATTAAAAAAAAAAAGTGTTTATGCAATAATCAACAGTAAAAAACGCTCTTTAATTTGCTTGTAATTTTTTTAATATTTGACGAAAACTTTATTTATTACCAATATAAATGTACCGTTGGTGCCGGAAACTAGGACAGTGCCTGTAACTGGGCCGTTTACCTTACGCGAATGCACAGGCTTCGTTCTATCAACACGAAAGATAATCGCTTTTGGCGGAAGATTCCCCGGCGCGCCATCGATTACCAATACTTTTCACGTTTCACCGAGAAGAAAATAATTAACTCTATAAACCGCAGGATGTCGAATATTATGGGATTTTAATTCGAAGAATACATTTGGTAGTGGTATCTTATGAAAACACTCCGTTCTCAAAGGCGAAATTAATGTCGAGATATTATATTTGCGATGCATTTGCATCATTTCTCATCATGCGAATAATCGCGAGAAACTTGAAAACTTTCAAGAATCAAAATCTTGGAATATATGTAGGTATATATCACATCTATAGAATTTCAACTTACGGAAATATTTATTTTTTCGTACACGATCGTCGATCATAGTATACATATACGAGAGCTTTCGAGATTTATTATGTATCTATTTCAAATTTGTCGTCAGTTTCGTTTAAAATGCGACAAAAAAATGTAATTTTTTACAGTAGATGTGAAAAATTTTCGCTTGTCAATGCAACTTTCTTAACTTATTAAACAGTTGACGATTAATATTATATCTACTGAAATGCAGAGATATGTCGAGTTGAAATTTCATTCGACGAAGGCCGTAGATAA
Organism: Temnothorax americanus; assembly: GCF_048541705.1. Taxonomy (NCBI): domain Eukaryota; kingdom Metazoa; phylum Arthropoda; class Insecta; order Hymenoptera; family Formicidae; genus Temnothorax; species Temnothorax americanus. The sequence continues at coordinate 4,052,401 of NW_027509329.1, forward strand.
ATGGCAGATGTGGAGGCAAATCGAATGGTTATCAGAGATGGCAGAGGAAGAAGAGCAGAGCGTTATACCCGAGGCGTCGACGGCTGCAAACGCAGGCGCGACGGCTGTAGAAATTAATATAAATCTCATTTCCTCGGCACGGATTACGGAGATACACCCGGTATTGTCTTACGTGTTTCATTCGCCCTGCTCTCTTCTTTGCACCTCGTGCAATTCGAGTATTCGCCTCTGCTCACCGTTTTCTGAGATCAAGGAAAAAAGGGTTTGCTATGATTAAATCGTGCTGATTTAAAATCATCAATTTACATTAAATTTGCTAATTAATTGCACATTAATAAAGTTACGAATTTTTTTCTTAACATCGCGCAGCACCTTTTTTAACTCTCGAAAGCCACCTTGGGGTCTCACTTAGAGATTCCAACAAAATTTTGGAACTATTATTTAAATTTTTTTAATGTGTATTTCTTGATAATAATTTTTTTTACAAATTCTGTGATTACCATCATAATTTTCAGAAAATTTATGATTGATTGAAAAAAAAATTATATGTTAATGTATAATATGTTTTTTCGAAACTTATCAGCGAAAAATGGCTGGAGTTCTCCAAACCCCATCAGTGGCTTAAAATAAGTGCGCATAAAATAACTGTAGCCTGCGAGGGTTAATAATACGTCGCGACATTTTTCGGATTTATTTATATAGACGCGCGAACGCGGCAGGCATTGCAGGCGAACGTGCAGCGTGAATGAAATCAAAATCGCAAATACAACGACTTTTGATTAACTACTCATCGATTGCGGCGAAATCGTATGCCCCGTGCCATACGGGCGGCGCGATAGGAGGAGAATGCTGATAAGAGCGGTGGCGACGCACGACACGCGGTAAATAAACGTGCGATTAATTAACAACAACACACGCCGCCGCGTCACCGCGATACCACGGTAAATCAGCGCGACGACGAGAATATAATAATTGAGAATCAACTCGTGGAACACACTTGCACCTAATTGATATATCGTTAAGTTTTTGTCGATCGTAGTGATTTATCGTGGGTGTTTCCACGAGAGAACTGATACTGCGTATACCGTTTACGCGCGTTTATCGGTCGTTTACGCTACTAGAATGGATTCGTTTTCCCTGTTTCCCTTCGGTACGGGGAAATGGTATTTTTTTTCGAGGGCCGTAGCCGATCACCACGTCTCGCTTTATAAATCACTTTCTACGCGAAACGCGAAATTGTTTCGCGCAGAATCTACATGCTCCCTACTGTAGATTCATTCCCCGAGACAAGTGCTTGATTAGTATTTTGCAATTAATTCAATGCATATTGCATCTCTCATCCACCAACTATACGATACAGTGTGATTAACGCGTGATGTAATAGCCAATTAAGATACTTTCTCATACAAAGAGAACTCTATAAAACATATATTCAAGAATTTAGTTTTCTCATTATACATATATTGCATTTAGAACCAGATATAGGAAGTAACTTATTCACATACGTTCTCGAATATCCGCGACCGCGGAGATACAAGTAAACGCGGCGGCCGAGGCGCACTTGGGAGCAAAATACTGTAAATGCATCGAGAGTAAATGCACAACGGCACAAATATAGATCTTAGCACAGTGGGAGAGGCTAGATGAGAAGGCGGGATGGCATGAAGCTTGTGTTTTCCACAACCCCTAGGTGGCGAGGGGGAGGGCGGATGGTAATATAACGCGAGGAATAGAACTCGGTAGACTCGGTTAATTAACGAAACCCACATGGGACAGACCCATGCTCTGTCCAGGCTGCCATAGCCGCCGCCCGCCGCCCGCCGCCCGCCGCCTCCTCCTCGTTCTCCTTCTCCACCACCACCTTCTCTTGCTCTTTCGCCATTCTCTTGCGCCCTATCCTCTCGTCGTCCCTTCTATTTCCGTGTCATTTTTTCTTTCTCTCTGTCGTTCCCTATTTCCACCTGCTAAAACGAATGTACTTGTAAGGTTGTATACGTAAATAACTGCACACCCTTATTAGCTTTGTTCATCCCTAAACGCGCAGGAATACGACGACAGTAGATAAACAGAAGGACGGATAAGGTTCCATGTTGCGTAGTAAAAAAGACGAAAGAGAAAAAAAGATCTGTCTGTCGTTACAGAAATTCTCGTTCTCCCAATTATTTTCGAAACCGCGCGATCCACTTCACGTTCCTCGTACCGCATGTTATCCAGATATGGAATGCGGATAATTTGTGCCGGACAGAAGTCCGGGAGAGGCCGTGCCCGAGAAATTCTGACGAGCGTTTAGGCACGCGATGTAACGTGCGCTATACGATAGTTCCGGCGACGATCGGGATGTGGTTAAGTGAAATCGGATAAGCGAATATCATAGATTCAATAGGAGACATGATATTTTCCTATTCTCCTTCCTGCGCTCGGAATTTCATTTTGCATAACCGAACTCGAAACCGTATCGAATTCAAAATCTAATATTTCAATTGCAGGTATTTGTGAAAACCTTTTAGTGTCTACTGTTTACAAAATGTGTTCGGTAAAACTAATATAAATAATTTTACGTAAAATTATCACCTATAATACATATAAAATAGTTCTTACTCTAAAATTTGAAAAATTGTTTTATGACAAGTTTCGTACACGAAAAATTCTTAAATTAAGATGATTTAACCATTGCAATTTGACTGTATAAAATATATAAACTATATTAAAATGTAAAATAATTTATGTTAAACCAAATAACAGAAAGATCGAAGAACGTGCTATAATTAATGTTGTCAAAATTTTTATAGAATTAACATATTTTATATCTGATAAACTCACCATTTTAGAAGTTATATATGTATATATCTGAAACAAGCTCGCCTCGGTTTTGAAAGGATCAAGAATCGATGCACGACGGAACGGAACAATTATTCTTCGTTCCTTTCTCTACGATGTACAATCACTGACTACTTCGCATTTACTTTCGTGCCCCTCTCCGATCGCGATTTAATTCCCCACAGGTCGAATTAAACGAAACGTCAGTGAAGCGTCTATGTAACGTTCCACGTGCATGGTCGAGGACGACGCAGAATTGTTACCCCATTCTAGTGATCGCGAGAGAGACAGAAAGGGGAAGTAATAGCAGATGGGTGCAAAATAAACAGCGAAACATTCGTGCTGGACAGTCGAACGGATAGATGGGCAAACCGACGGCTGTGTGGAACATGATAGCGTCGCTACTGTCTGAAAGACGAACGTCCTTCAATTATCCGTACGCAGTACCGCACATACTCGCCGTAACGAGCCCTCGCAGTAAAACATGTCCGTACTAAACGTTTCTCGTGATGTGCTGTTTAAATTGTGCGCGCGGTATAAATTTCCAGAATAGAGAACAAGTCCCTGAGTTTTTAAACTTACACCGTCGCATCATATACCCTCTCTATCTTGTTTTTTATTAATAATTTTGTTATTCCGCTGTGTGTGCGAAACAATCATTAATATATATTCTTATATTCTACAAATGTTTGTACGAAAGACAAATGTTACTGCGAATAACAGATGTGCAACATACGAGATATCTAATAAATGCCGTTTTATCATTTCTCTATTCTTCTGTGATATATCCTTTTGTAAACGACGTTAATATGATGAATTATTTCGAAAAAATTGAGTTTGTTACGCAGATTTTTATCGCTCAAAGAACACTTGGATATATTTTTTCATCACGGGTGGGTATATTGCTCTTACGAGCGATAAACCCTCGCGTCATTTCAGCGGAGAACGAAACGGTCAAGGAGGCGTGAATTATGAGGTCACGCAGCGTATTATATTATACCTATAAATCGTCATTTTTGGGTTTTGTAAGTCACGATCCCGTAAATAAATCCACAGTACTCTCGGCAATTTGCTGGTTTTTCCAGCAGCAGATTGGGAAAACACTGTACGCATGTTATATATTTATTTGTTATTTAACATATTTCATCTGAATGTTCACTCGTTTCACATAACGCGCACATATATCCCTCTTATCTAAATTCTTATTTGCATTGCGCTCTTGTGTTATGTAAATTTTTGACTGCATTGGACATCGTTGCCAAATTTTGTCATCACCCAGGATCTATTACACCAATATATTCTTATAGATTTGTTTTTTAGTGGTACACTAGAACTCTCTGAACTACACTGGAACCTCCCTTCTCGCTTTTGCCAAATTTCAAACGTATACCTATTTCATTTTAAATACAGAGAGTGTATATTGGTTCAGCTGTAAAAAACAGACTACTTAAAATATTCAAAACTATAAAAACACCTAAAGGACGTTTTGTATAAGTTAAAGTTATTATATAAAGTTGTATTCATAATTTTAATAGTTCTTTTAGAGTTGCGTTTTTATTACTCGCTACTTTTTAATCAAATTAATTCAAAGAACTAACGAACTAATAATATAATAACGATATATACTACAACATAATTTAATAAGTTGTGAACAAATATTTCTGTAATTTTTAATTGGACAATATAATATAATCTAAATTAAGAAATATAAACAGATTTTAAGCTACATAGTATTTATTTTCCCATATTGTGAGCTAGTTTATCACATAACTCCTAATTTATGCTAAAAAAACATTCGAGCAATAGGCATACATCACGGTATACATATAAAACGTTCTGACTAGACATGTATATAACACGGAATTCATACGCGCTAACATCGGTCGCGTACATCAACGCGTATCACACGCAGGCAGAAGGAGTCTAGGGAAGCTCAAGAAGTAACACGAACGTGTGGCGAATAGAAAGACAATGGAGAATGACAGACGTGCGACGTGGAAGACCGAGCGAGACCTGACGGGATTCACGAGGCACGTTTCACCTTTGGAGTTTGCAGGTATACGCCCGAGCCTCTTGAAAGCACCGTCGAGTTCGCCTCCGAGGCTCCCTTCGCTCCCGGTCGAGGGTTGAGCTTCACTTCGGAGAGCTTAAACCGAAAACATAATCAAATCTCGCTGAGAGCTGCCGCGGTGCAAAGTTACTAATTGCTTAATTTCCCTCACTCCACTCCAGTCTTCTTGTCTTCTAGCATACTCCTTTGGTGCTCCGCCTCTTTCTGTTCTTCGTTCTCGACTTGTTCTTATTCTCTCGAGCCCATCTTCCGCTTTTCCATTCTTATTCAACCTGTCTTTAATATTATCGCAATTTTATTTCTTTTTTATTTTTTTGTTTCTTATATTCTTTGTTCCCTATTTTTTGTTTTATTTATTTTAGTATGTGCGTGCGATATATATATATATATATATATATATATGAAATAAAATAAAAACTATATATATATATATTTAATAATTTACTTTTATTTTAGTTTATATTTCAATATGATTAGATACTATCACATTTCTTCAAAGTATCTAATAAAGAGATCAAAAATTTCGTATCGTAAACAATTGTATTTACGCGTGGATTGATACAGTTTCCTATAGAATATATCACCGAGAGATATAACACAAGTTGCAGGAAGATCGCCAGAGGCAGCGCGCGGTAGTTTCCTCTGTGGAAAAGGGAAATTGCATATGTGAGCAGGAAGAACGTTGTCGCCTGTCGCCCAGTGTTATTCCATCTCTTCTTCTCGAGTTCCCCCCCCTTGTCGCGTTTATTCTCTATTCTATCTCGCACAAGTTTCCTATTGTACCACGAGGCAATTCTTAAACAGCGAAAAATAAACAAATTACACTGTCCTATTCGTAAAGATACAATGTAAATGTAATTTTAAACAAAATTGTAATTATAAATAACTTATTTATATGTACAGCAATATATATATATATATATATATATATATATATATATAATGTACAAATGTAAGTTATCTCAGATTATAGGTTTCTACATAATTAGGACTAATTGTTAAATTACAAATCTTATCGAGAAAATCTACCTATAAAAATAAAAAAATATAATTTTATCATTTGTTCGCGAAAGTTTAATTTCCGAAAAATCCGCGATATACTTATTCATTGTTTCGATTTTGAAAGTTACGGATTTACGTTTGTGAAATCGATCCAAATGCATGTTGGCCTATTTTCTCAGTAACAATATTCTATAAACGCTGCAAATACTATCGCGATGCTTATCATATATATATCCTTACGCCATTATAATAAACAACTAAGGACCCAATGGGAACACTTGCTGCATACTAAATCGTTACCAGGCTTACGGCACACGAAGCCTAGGCAATCGATCTGCTGAAGGGCAACGAATCGTGCAAACGCGATTTCATGCGAATCGAGCTCCGAAACTACCTGTCACGTTTCGCGCAAGAGAAATTCTCATCTCCTCCTCACTGTTCGTTATTCGCAAAACAAAAAAAAAATTTAAAGCCAATCTCCGATTTCTGTTAAACAGTTAGTTTTGACTGACAAATACTTAACTTCAATTTTTAATTGCGATTAACGGTTATTTATCTACATATCCAAATACTTTTGCAAAAATGTGCTTAAATGCAATGCGAACAGTCGATGAAATAGTCGTGACATAAGTGCGTTAGCAAATTGCGTCTACTAAATTAAAATGAAGTGTGCGTGACACCAAATGTTTGCGGCGTGTGTTATAAAGCGTCCAAAGACGTACAAATTACAATGCGGCTTTCCGAGGCGTTTATTAACGGCGTGGCGTGAGCACCTTCCCACTTACGAGAGTAGGCAGCCGTAAAGTTCTATGGCCGGCGCGGCGGGGCGCGGGGGAAGGGGGGGAAGCAAGTTAACGCAAATTTTCCACCTTAACGTTTGTCTTGAAGCGCCTTGCGTTTCTTTCGTCTCGAAGGTACTGCCGCGCCATCGAATAAATTTCAAAATGCCGCGGTAGAAAGTATATAGACGCGAACTCTCTGCTCTCCGTAACGGTAATACTATTTCGGAATATACGAGGCAAAGCAGAATACGTGAATTTTACCGCCGAGCTTTCCCTTAAAGCCTTCTTATATTTCTTTTCGTAAAACAAAAAAACATAAAAGAAATAAGGAGGAAAGAAATAGGCAAGGCGGACAAAGTAAAATATACAAAAAGGGAAAGGGGAAGAGAGAGAGAAAGAGAGAGAAAGAGAGAGAGAGGGGGGAGAGAAAAAGAGAGCGAACATTGACGAAGTAATAGCTACAGACCTCGTATCCGTGTACCATCCCGCGCCCTCGATATACACGTTTCGAGCCACCAGAGTAATCGATCTGTCGGACGATACTCGTGCCAATGAATCGCTCGAGCGCGATTTCACGCGAAACGAGCTCCGAGACCACCCATCACTTCCCGACAGAGAAGGGAACCTTCGACCGTGCAGGTCACCTTCGGTGAAGGATTGTTCGTTCGATCGCGATAAAATGATCCCTCCACCCAGCTTTTGGCCGATTTAACAAATCGCCCCAGTCCGGCGCGCGAGACCTCACTACGGGCTTCTAGCTCTCGCCTCTCGAAAGAAAAGAAAGAAAACCGAGTCGAGAGTGCTGGGTTTCAACTGCGTAGGGTGCACGAAGCGAATTTCGAGCAGATATTCGCGTACTTTTCGTTATTCGCGTATTGCGCCGGAAATAATAATCAGTCTCGATTTTACAAGTTTCGCCTGATTTGCGGATCTGAAAAAATATCAATACGCGCAAAATATATATCGTATTCGAGATAAAGCTCTCAATTAAGAAAATTTACATTTTTCAACACGAACAGTTCAGTAAACAATGCTCAATTGGTTCTTCCAGATTATTACCTCTGCAAAAAATGAACGGTAAGTCTCTGAGAAACGACGGCTCTACCATGCTGGTGAAAATGTAATAAAGAAAAAGACACACTCGGAACGAAATAAATCTTCGATCTTTCCTTTTCCCTTTCACGATGCTCGAGCCTCTTTTTCGGAATAAAAAAAGAAGAAGGAATGGTCACGTTCGAATATGAAACACTCGCAAAACCTCTGCCCCGAGAAAACTTGAATCGACATCACCGAAATTTAAAAATTCGATTATGTCTTTTATATGTTTTATTTGTTGTGTAAATAAAAAGAGGCAAAAGAAAGAGAAGTTTTTTAAAAGTTCAGGGTTTAAGGAAAAATTACTTTTTTAAACATGTTATGTTTATATTGAACGACATATTTTCTCCGCTTCCAACACATGAAAGGAATAATGTAATAGACAAAAGTAAAGAATCTAAATAGTTTTTTCAAAATAAAAGTATTTTACAATACATAATAATATCCAAATTATTTTACATATCTCGCAGATAATTGAGACAAGTTTTTACATTACAAACATAACTCATCGCTTTTGTCAAAGTCAAAATCGTGATATCTTCATGTTACGGATCAGTGATCGGCAAAAAAAAAATTTTCATTATTTATTTTTTAATGTCAAAGCAATCATTAATAAGCCAAAATACAATATTAAGTGCCAAAAGAATTAAAAATATTTTTCAACTTATTTTTATTTACCTAACAATTTGTAAATAATTTCAAAAAAAGATTATTTCTACAAAAATTATTAATGTGTAACATTATTTTTTAATTCTTAGAAAATTTAATAATAAATCGAGAATTATAACTAATTTTTCAAAAATAAATAATTGAATAAAAATAATTTTTAATTTTCTAAAAAATAATGGAAAAAAAATATTTTTTAATTTTACAAAAAATTAGTAATTAAATAAAAATATTTTCTAATTTTTCAGAAAATTAACAATTAAATAAAAATAATTTTTTATCCTTGACTCTGAAACAAGGTGTCTTGGCAAAAACAAGCATGAACATGAGGTAACTGACAACACAAAATTACCTTTTTTAAAAAAAGGTAAAAAAAGGCGCCCAAGTACACGTATAGTAGTGTATATGTTGTTACCTAAAAAAAAAAAAGAAAGTGGTAGTATTATACCTCGAAAAAACCTAAGTAACAAGTGGTAGATCTTTATATCTCGAAAAATCTCGAAAAAATCTAAGCAGTAGTATCTTTATTTCCGAAAAATTATAACCCAAGTGATACACGTCACAAAATTATGTTACCTTATCAAAAAGAAGAGTCGCGTTTCAAGTGATCTATTACAATTACAAAAAAGAAATGATATCTCTTTAAGTTAGAGCGCCAATTACAGAGAGAACATGTATATTGCCTCAAAAAATAATTGTTGCACTACATTGAAAAATCTTTACATTGTGTCAATTAGAAAAGAATGTATAATAACAATTTTATAAGATTAAAAAATTTTATTTAAATTTAACAAGGGAATACAAGATATTTAAATACAAAGTTATTTACATGTGTATTTTTTAATGGCCACAAAGAATTACAGAAGTAACAGTACAAAATAAAAATATTTTATTAAAATACATAAATTTTTCTTGTAAAAAAACTTGGCGCTGCTAGACCTTTTAAATAAATAAAAACAACAATAAATAAAAATAATTCAGAGAAGAATACAATGGGAGTAATATTAAATGATTATCAGCGTGGATGTGGGAGTGAGTGATATGGGTGTGCGTGACTACGCGGACGGCGGATAATGCGGCTTATAATTAAGTATAGAATAAGTTTATTTATTTATTTAAAATTTCGAGGTCTAGCAGCGCCAAGTTTTTTTACAAGAAAAATTTATGTATTTTAATAAAATATTTTTATTTTGTACTGTTACTTCTGTAATTCTTTGTGGCCATTAAAAAATACACATGTAAATAACTTTGTATTTAAATATCTTGTATTCCCTTGTTAAATTTAAATAAAATTTTTTAATCTTATAAAATTGTTATTATACATTCTTTTCTAATTGACACAATGTAAAGATTTTTCAATGTAGTGCAACAATTATTTTTTGAGGCAATATACATGTTCTCTCTGTAATTGGCGCTCTAACTTAAAGAGATATCATTTCTTTTTTGTAATTGTAATAGATCACTTGAAACGCGACTCTTCTCTTTGATAAGGTAACATAATTTTGTGACGTGTATCACTTGGGTTATAATTTTTCGGAAATAAAGATACTACTGCTTAGATTTTTTCGAGATTTTTCGAGATATAAAGATCTACCACTTGTTACTTAGGTTTTTTCGAGGTATAATACTACCACTTTCTTTTTTTTTTTTAGGTAACAACATATACACTACTATACGTGTACTTGGGCGCCTTTTTTTACCTTTTTTTAAAAAAGGTAATTTTGTGCGGATATCACGCCTTTTTGTAGTATATTACGCATTGTATAAACAGTATGTACAGGATAAAGCTATTTGGAGGTATAATACTACCACTTTGTTTTTTTCGAGGTAACAACATAACAGGGTAACAACATAATACATATACACTATTATGCGTGTACTTGGCGCTCATTTTACCTTTTTTTTAAAAAGGTAATTTTGTACGGATATCACGCCTTTTTGTAGTGTTACGCAACTTAATCTTATAAACAATATATCTTATAATTTCATAAACCGTATATAATACAAGGTATGAAGCTAAAAGTGTTACGGACTATTATTTCTAAAGAAAACAACAATTTAATATTTTGCTCAGTTTTTTAAAAATAATAATCTGTAATGCATTTAGTTGTACACCTTGTATATATTTTTCAATTTCAACATAAAACATAATCGCAATAAAGCATGATTAATGTTAATAAGTCGTTAACTGTAAAATTCTTTATTTATTTTTATTTGCGTGTCTTACTGAATGTTGTTCGCAACTGTATATGTACCGATATCTTCAGGTATCGATATTTTTGATAATTATTTTTACGTCAGACATAATTTTCATTCATCCAATTTTTATTATGTCTAAACATAATTTTTGTCCAATTTTTATTATGTCTAGACATAATTTTAATTCAGCGATTTTTATTATGTCATGACATAATTTTAATTCTGCCGCTAGGGAAATTTTAAGTCGATTTTTATGAATCAAGCTTGAATTCAATGTTTAGGTGTCCCAGGTTGCCGATGACGAGGTCCACATAGCGCGCTCTATAGTTTTCGGTGTCCAGGTGTATTAATACCTTGAATTTGATGGCCACGTGTTCCAAGTTGCCGATGACGAGGTCCACATAGTGCGCTTCGTAGTTTTCGGTGTCTACATGTATTAATACCTCGAATTCGATATCTACGTGTCCTACATTGGGTGCGTTCAGCCGATACTTTGCTAGCCTAGCAATCGTGAGCAGTCGCTCGTTTTCGCTCGTTTCCTCTTTTTTGACTTACTGGATTAAAAAGAGAAGAAACGAGCAAAAACGAGCAACTGCTCACGATTGCTAGGCTAGCGGAGTATCGGCTGAACGCACCCATTCAGATTTAAAGTTATTAATACACCTAGACACCAAAAACTATGAAGCGCATTATGTGGACCTCGTCATCAGCAACCTGGGACACCTAGACATCAATTTCAAGGTATTAATACACGTAGACACCGAAAACTACAGAGCGCAATATGTGGACCTTGTCATCGGCAACCTGGGACACCTAAACATTGAATTCAACATATTATTACACCTGGACACCGAAAACTACGAAGCGCACTATGTGGACCTCGTCATCGGCAACCTGGGACACGTAGACATCAAATTCAACGTACGATTACACCTGGACACCGGAAACTATGAAGCGCACTATCTGGATCCCGTCATCGGCAACCTGGGATACGTGGACATCGAATTCAAAATATTAATACACGTAGACACCGAAAACTACGGAGCGCATTATCTGGATCCCGTCATCGGCAACCTGGGACTCGTGGACATCGAATTCAAGATATTAATACACGTAGACACCAAAAACTACGGAGCGCACTGTGTGGACCTCGTCATCGGCAACCTGGGACACGTAGACATCGCATTCAACGTATTATTACACCTGGACACCGAAAACTACGAAGCGCACTGTGTGGACCTCGTCATCGGCAACCTGGGACACGTAGACATCGAATTCAAGGTATTAATACACGTAGACACCGAAAACTACGGAGCGCACTATGTGGACCTCGTCATCGGCAACCTGGGACACCTAGACATCGAATTCAACGTACGATTACACCAGCACACCAAAAACTAGGAAGCGCACTATCTGGATCTTGTCATCGGCAACCTGGGACACGTGAACATTGAATTCAAGGTATTAATACACGTAGACACCAAAAACTACGGAGCGCACTATGTGGACCTTGTCATCGGCAACCTGGGACACCTAGACATCGCATTCAACGTACGATTACACCTGGACACCAAAAACTATGAAGCGCATTATTTGGATCCCGTCATCGGCAACCTGGGACACGTGGACATCGAATTCAAGATATTAATACACGTAGACACCAAAAACTACGGAGCGCACTATGTGGACCTCGTCATCGGCAACCTGGGACACGTAGACATCGCATTTAACATATTATTACACCTGGACACCGAAAACTACGAAGCGCACTGTGTGGACCTCGTCATCGGCAACCTGGGACACCTAGACATCGAATTCAACGTACGATTACACCTGGACACCGAAAACTACGAAGCGCACTGTGTGGACCTCGTCATCGGCAACGTGGGACACGTGGACATCGAATTCAACGTATTATTACACCTGGACACCGAAAACTACGAAGCGCACTGTGTGGACCTCGTCATCGGCAACCTGGGACACGTGGACATCGAATTCAAGGTATTAATACACGTAGACACCGAAAACTACGGAGCGCACTATGTGGACCTCGTCATCGGCAACCTGGGACACCTAGACATCGAATTCAACGTACAATTACACCTGGACACCGAAAACTATGAAGCGCACTATCTGGATCTTGTCATCGGCAACCTGGGACACGTGAACATTAAATTCAAGGTATTAATACACGTAGACACCGAAAACTACGGAGCGCACTATGTGGACCTTGTCATCGGCAACCTGGGACACTTAGACATCGCATTCAACGTACGATTACACCTGGACACCGAAAACTATGAAGCGCATTATCTGGATCCCGTTATCGGCAACCTGGGACACGTGGACATCGAATTCAAGATATTAATACACGTAGACACCAAAAACTACGGAGCGCACTATGTGGACCTCGTCATCGGCAACCTGGGACACGTAGACATCGAATTCAACGTATTATTACACCTGGACACCGAAAACTATAAAGCGCACTATCTGGACCTTGTCATCGGCAACCTGGGATACATAGACATCAAATTCAAGCTTGATTCATAAGAATCGACTTAAAAATTCCCTAGCGGCACTTTCTGCCAAGCATAGAGAACCTACTTTTCCGTTGACTCAATATTTATTATATATATACCTAATTTTTACTTAAATAGAAATCTTCCTCCTGACCGATAAGTTTATCGACCTAATTTTGAAATACGCGCGCGATATCGAAACTGGCGATACCTGCGCCGCCAGCGTCGAAAAAGTGAAAGTGACGTTTCTCTGATAGATCGCGGCGTTAGGAGGAGGAGGAGGAGGAGGAGGAGGAGGAGGAGGAGGAGTATCTTAAAAATAAATTTTCACATTTGGACTTTGCGTCGCAATATCTCCGCTCGTAAGGCACGTAGCGGAATATTATGAGAGAAACCCCCCCCTAATTGGACCCCAAGCTATCGATCAAGCCTACTTAGAACTTGATCCGTTCACTCGTTATCGAGATCTCAACATCTCGGGTACTCGCAACCCGTCGCGTCGCGTAAAAGAGTCACGGTCGGTCTCGCTCCGCGTGTACTTGGCGCGAGACACTACCGTGTCTCTTGATATTACAATCAGAGATACTAGGCAAGACAAAGGGAACATCATAAAGTTCTTGATTACACTTATTTTACACATTAATGATAAAGCGAAAAATTGTTTTAAGAATGCCAACAATCTTTGAACAACTAAAAAAATAATTGTGAAGATTTGTGAGAAAATATATCTATTAATTAACCTAGTCGATATTTATTAGATTATATTAATAAGTATAAGCTGTTGTTCTTAAATTTTCCTTCCCTTTGAGTGTGCATATAACATACATACACTTTTTGTAAATATATGAATGTATTCGAAGTTTCAATTTTATATTCAGAAGTACTAAATAAAGCGAAGTCAATGATTAAAAAATTATATTTGTTATCACACAGTTATTATTAAATCAGTCAACACGGTAATAAATGTGTACATATTTGACTTACAAGAATAATTTATTAATTATTACTTACATATTAATATTGTATAAACGTATCAGCAGATACAGCGTATTTATTCTTCAAGTTTTTAATCAAGATTATTTATCATCTCTCATTGATGTAATGCTCTTTAAGGCTCCTGGTCCCTGAGCCGAGAACTCCGCGTTGACGGTGACGACGTACCGTCGCGGTAGAAATAAGAACTCTCTCCAATGGAGAATAAGCGAGAAATGTTGAGAATTGACACGTTGAGAATTCTTACGTAGTATTTCCAAATAAAAAGATATTTGCTTAAAATAACACTACAGATCACTTCAGCACACTTTAAAAATACGCCAAGTTGAGGTTAAGTCTACCCCTTTCCCTTGACAATTAATAAACAGCCGTAAAATGAATATAATACGAAATCTAGTCATGCGCCTGCGCACAAACCTGCATCGTATCACATTCGTTTTACGGCTGTTTATTACTATCAAGGAAAAGGGGTAGACTTAACCTCAACTCGGCGTATTTTTAAAGTGTGCTGAAGTGATCTGTAGTGTTATTTTAAGCAAATATCTTTTTATTTGGAAATACTACGCAAGAATTTTCAACGTGTCATTTCTTACTTCTTCTCACATTCCAACATGGCCGCGACGAGTACCCAGGAGCCTTAAATAATTTAAGCCCAAATTATTTAAGAGAATCACGTGTTTTCTAAGTAAATAATACTATTTTTTTTAGCGACACTCAAATTACACTTTATAATTACTCCTAATTCAAAATTCTCATCAGTTAATTTATTAAATTTAGGTAAATTAAACATTGTAGCGTAACTAAAAAGTCTTTCTACTGGTGCAGAAGATGGTAAAGATGTATTAAATTTGAGAAAAACTTTCTTAACAATAAGATATAAATTAAGTAATTCGAGATCATTCCTACTTTCAGTACTAAATTTCTGAATAATTGCTTCTACATCAGAGGCCCCAAAAGTTTCGACTACATCAGGTGTATCATGATCACATGTAAAGTCAAAAAAATCATCCTCAGCTACACTATCATTTTTTTTTCTTATCTTCAACTCTACTCGACACAGAAGCAAGTGCTTCTTTTATTGCTACTATAACATTTGCTTGCACTGAGCGACTTAAACAATTGAGCCAGTTCAATTTAAATTTAGGATGTGAAGCTGCTGCTACAGCGCTAATCCGTCCTTCATTTTCAACATCAAAAATTGGCTTAAAGCGCAACTGCAAACTTTTCAATAATCCAAACACTAACTTTTTACAAAATTGTAACTTTATTTTTTGACAAGCCAGTAATTTATTCTTGACGGATATGAGTGTAGGAAGCAGGTATAGCGTAGCATAAGACCGCTAAACCAATGAGCATCCAGTATAAAGTCGCCATATTAATTTACATAAGATTGGTCCAGCCGGTCCAGCGGTCTTATGCTATGCTTATGCAGCCTATGCAATTTTGTGCGCGATGGCCTTAAGAGAGAGCAAGAGACCATCGTCAAATTATAGTTCATCTAGTACGTGCAAATTTTCCCAAAAGACACGATTTTTCAGTAGGAAAAAATTATTTAGTATAGTTAACGTCATCGTTTCATTTCTACTGCAACTAATGTACTTTTAAAAACGAATACTTTACAAATTAATAAATGTTAATTTTCTAAAAAATTAGTAATATATTTTCTAGTAATTATCTACTAATTGTTCAAATAATTTACTTTTTAAAAATTACTAATTTTTTAAAAAATTAAAAATATTTTTTTTTTAATGTAATTTTTTTAAAAACTGACAATTTATTTTATATAATTGCCAATTTTTAAATTATGAGCAATATATTTCTGATTATTTATTAATTTTTTAAACAGAGTATTACATTTTCAATTAATTAATAATTATTTTAAATTTAGAGCGTAGTATTTTATTAATTACCAATTTTTTGTTAATTGAAATTAAAAACATTTAAATTTTTTATTTTTGATTAATTAAAAATAATCGCCGATATCATTACTAAAAACAGAATTTTTGCCGATCACTGTTACGGATATCTAGTTGCGCAATACGGATATCACATAGCGATGTGCTATTAGTAATGCATCCTGCACTGACTCTTATTGCATAATAGAGTTATATCACGTATAATGCATGTGTATAACAAAATAAACCTATTTAAAAAATAATTAATTAGTAAAATACGTTATCGTTATCGTTATATCACGCGTAACATATGTTTATGATAAAATAACTATTTAAAACAGCTATTTAAATAAAAGTTGTGATTGGTAAAGCTAATTATTATATTTTTATCTCTAGCAATTTTCAAAATTTGTTGTATGCGTACATTTTGACTAATACACAGTATCATAGTAATTAAGGGAAAAAAGCGTGAGATTATCTGTCCTTTTTCATTCCGAAGGCGCTAGGATAACTACCAGAGAAAACATAGTCCACTTTTCCGCGTTTCCATTCTCTCCGTCGTCTTCAGTTAAAATTCGTGAGAAACCATTTAACTGTAGAAATTAAAAAATATTCTTATCTTGCTTTATAGTGCTATATATTCATATTATCGTAATAAGATAAAAAATTTGATCATCTTTTTATGAAAAATTTTACGAAATAAAAGCCTGCATTGCATTAAAAATTCCTTTATCTAAAAATCTAATTTCATAAATTCTCTTATTTCTGAGAAAAAAAGAGAGAGAATAAATGATTAATTAAATGCATACGTACAATTTTAATCTTCATAATATTTAATTGCCGCTGTGTTTACATGTTACGCAATTTGGTGAAAATTTGCTTGCAGTAGATGTGAAAAGAAAAAAACATTTTATATAAAACAATTGGAATAACCGACCGTGCAATAATTTTTACATCATTTTTGAGTCTATTTTGCATCTGTATTATAATTAAAAATAAATAATTAGTTAAATTACGGTCATCATTGACGGTCTTTTCATCACGTTTGGCGAACAACTGCGTCGCGTACAACTATAATCATAACTTGTCTTATCGGACTCACTCAAGTATTATAACTAGAGGTAATATCGTTAGTAAGCGATGCTTGTGGACACACAAAGAAGTTCTCAACGAGACGTGGAAACAAAAAGAAAAAAACGCCAAGTTTCCAAGTGCCCATTAGCTTCTACTACACTTGGCATTTAACCCTTCGATGTAATCGACCATTGAAGACGGCGATTTATATCTCGTTATGTTCTACCGCAAGCAGGGTACCACCCTTTGTTCGGCCCATGGGAAAAGTGGCCTCCTAAGATACATTTTGTGCCGCCTAATCTGCGTACTAGGGGACCTGCTTTCTTATCTCGTAGTCCTTTTCTACGTTTCCTCACTCCGCCTTCTTGCGGTCTTTCGCCGTCTTACTCTTATTTCGCGTCTTTCTGTTTCACGGCCATTTCCCGAAAGGATCGTCGAGAGACTCAAGGAATCCGCCTTTCGCGTTTCACGGCGAGAGAAACAAACGAAACTCGGCGAAATCGTCTTTGCTATAGCACTACGCCTTTCCCCCTCGCTTTCCATGCCACGCTCTTACCCGTTTCTATGCGGCAAATTCGTTTTCCGTGTGGGGATAAAAAAGAAGCTCCAAGACGACCAGTAGCTCCGAAACGAGAAAATTTCTTTACAAATATATGTCTTTTGGGCTTACTTTCTATCTATGAAATAGATAGAATCTCTCGCGTTATATAAGCGTAACGAGAAGATGTACTTTTGCGTGAGACATCCATAAAGCGCGATATATATACGGGTGTTTAATGTAGAATAAATATATATTTATATACATAAATATTTTTATATAAAAATAGGTAATATTGAATAGAATATTTGATGAAAGTGTACATAATAAATATAAATTATTTTATAAAGCAGCATATTTTAAAATATATATGTTATAGTCAAAGCCCGAAACGCGGGCATTCCTAGGATTGACTAGTCAATCCTGGGGAACGACCAAACGTCTTGGTCAAAGCCCGAAATAAGTTTTGCGTTTCGTCTTTTGACTAGTCAATCCTAGGAATAACTAATACGGCTGGTCAAAGTTAGAAACTAAGAAAAATCACTTTGGACTTTGACTAGTCAATCCTAGGTGTGGCTTAATTCGGACTTTGTGACTGTTAACAAATAAAATCAAGATTTTTTTTACTAAATTAAGTTCTTATTGTTAACATAATGTAGCTTTTTATTTACGTTGTAAAGCGAAATTATAAAGTACATGCATGGGGGGGGGAAATGCAGAGGAGAAAAGCCTTCCTGTTCACGTGCGCTCACGCATGTAAGCCCCCTTGCACCTCTCCATGCATGTGCTTTATAATTTCGCTTTACAACTTAGCATGTACTTTAAGTTGTAAAGCGAGGTCAACGCTGCCTACCGGCGGGGTGGGTGCGGGGAAGGGGGGGGGCCAAAAGTATAGAAGTTGTGATTTTCGTTAAAGCAAGGCATTTACACACGTGTGTATACCCTGCTTTATAGAAATTGTGATTTTCGTTAAAGCAGGGCACACACACACGTGTGTATGCCCTGCTTTATAGAAGTTGTGATTTTCATTAAAGCAGGGCACACACACACACACACACACACACACGTGTGTATGCCCTGCTTTAACAAAAATCATTAAACAGTTAAATCGTGCAAAATAACCAAGCATCTCGATTCAAGCAGTTAGGTCTCACGCTGGGAGTTTTTTTAGTTTAATTATGCGTGGGAAGCACACACACACACACACACACGGGGAGTGCAAGGAGGGGCCTTCGGCCCTCTCTCCCCCGCACCCACCCCGCCGGTAGGCAGCGTTGACCTCGCTTTACAACTTAAAGTACATGCTAAGTTGTAAAGCGAAATTATAAAGCACATGCATGGAGGAGTGCAAGGGGGCTTACATGCGTGAGCGCACGTGAACAGGAAGGCTTTTCTCCCCTGCACTCCCTCCTCATGCATGTACTTTATAATTTCGCTTTACAACGTAAATAAAAAGCTACATTATGTTAACAATAAGAACTTAATTTAGTAAAAAAAATCTTGATTTTATTTGTTAACAGTCACACAGTCCGAATTAAACCACACCTAGGATTAACTAGTCAAAGTCCGAAGTGATTTTTCTTTAGTTTCTAACTTTGACCAGCCGTATTAGTTATTCCTAGGATTGACTAGTCAAAGTCCGAAGTGATTTTTCTTAGTTTCTAACTTTGACCAGCCGTATTAGTTATTCCTAGGATTGACTAGTCAAAAGCCGAAACGCAAAACTTATTTCGGGCTTTGACCAAGACGCTTAGTCGTTCCCCAGGATTGACTAGTCAATCCTAGGAATGCCCGCGTTTCGGGCTTTGACTATAACATATATACTTTACTATTTAAATTTTATTGTATAATATATATATATGTAGGTCCGGAAGTATGTTCCGGGACTTTATTTTTGATATCGGTATATTCCGGACATTTGGCAGTTTCCAGGACTGTCCTGAAAAAAATTGATGTCCTACGGCAATTTTCGGGACAGTTTTTTGAATCTGATTACATATATAGCATTATATTCCAGGACTGTACATTTCAAAAAACGTAAACAGTCCCGGAACATACCTCTGGACCTACATATATATATATATATATAATATATATATATATATATATATATATATATATATATATATATATATTTGTTAATAAAACAGATAAGGTGTTTTTTCTTCGCCAGTGAGTAATAAATTGAACAAAATCCTTTCCTTTAACAAATTTATAAATAAATTGGTAATATTTATTAATAAATATTAATATTTACGTACTTAAATACTGTATGTATATTGATATATATATATTATATATATTTAATATATATCCTTTAATTTTGTATTTTATATATATTTATATTTATATTTAATTATATCAATATATATGTATATAAAATTCAAATTATAAGATATATTTTTTACAATATGCGATTTTATAATATAATTTCTGCCTATTACTGCCTGTATATTTTTATTAAATATTACATTTACACAATATTATCTATTTTTTTATGATATTAATTTTAACCTTTCAGAGAATTATATAGTATTTTCTGCCGTTTTGCAACTAGAATACCGTGAAATACACTACATTTCGGGTAGCGGTATAACGACGACGGCGGTCGTGAATGAAGAGAGAGAAGAAAAGGAGCCCTTGTTTATATATATATATATATATATATATATATATATATATATATATACACAACTACGAGCCACGACGCTCGCCCCGACGAAGAAAACTCGATATCTTTCCACGCTTCGATTCCGATCTCCTTTGACCGTTCGCTTTTACGTACGTACGACTTCCGCGCGGGCGGCCTCGCTGCAAACGAGTTTTTGAGTTCTTCCCTTGTGGGTAAAAGGGGATCGTGAAATTCCACAGGTTGTCCCTTCTACGGCAAATGCCTGTGTTTGTTCCTTTCGTTTGGTCCGGCGCTTATCGGCCGTATCGCTAGCTCGAGGCAATGCCGCCTGTTCGAGAAGATCAAGAAACCGGTCGTACGCTCGCGAAAATCCCATTTTCTTGGGCCGGTTCTTTGAATCTGGACTTAGTGAACCGTGAAGCTCCTCCAGCTTTCTCTGTATTAAGGCCATTACGGCCGTTGACGCCGCCAGCTTAATTTGGCCGCCAGCTGCATGAATCGCTGTATACGCGCGATCTCCTTCTTTCCACGACTCACGACTTACGATAAAGTCCCACTTGGGGAAAACGGTTCGCGGTACGTTTTACTCATTGTTACGCGGCGGAATACTTTGTGAAAACAAGCGCGCGTAAATTGATTCGCGCAATCTTTTTATTCGTGCAAGAAAATTATATGTACTATAGAAACTTATCTATCTCGACGCAACGTCTTTAGAAATAACATATATCGCGCGTGTTTTCCTTAAAATCTCAAGATGATAATACAAAATAGCGTATTTATTCAAGTCCTTGAAATTGGCCAGAAAAGGAAAAGGGGCAAGTTATCTCTCATAGAATACCAGTGTACATAGATGCCCCGAAGAATTGGTTAAACGTGCGCCAGCTTTATTCAGTGAATTTTTGCGGCAGCCACAGTACGGTCTCTCGTACATATGTATTCGCGCGCGGCTCAGCTCAATTCGACTCGGTCGTTTCTAGAAGCGCGTTAAGTGCACGTAAGCAAATGCTCCCTCTCCCCCCAACTCGGCAACGTCGTAAGGTTTACGTTTCGGCTCCTCCGTTTGCATTCCGCCGCGCGGCTGAATATTCCACGAAAGAACCCACCCCAATCTACCGTTCTGCTTGGTCTCTCTCCGCCCCACGTCGCGTCCTTGGACTCCCCGGACTCCCCGGACTCCCCGGACTCTCCGGACGTCCCAGGAAACCGCCGAGAAGAGAGGAGCTTTAGAGACGTTTGAGAGGTCGATGCCGCGGCGAAGGTTGAGCGCGTGCATAATTCAGTGGTAATGTCGTGAGTATGCTCCGGCCGCCGGCGGCGGCGGAACTGCGCGTTGTGTTACGTTGCGTTCCGTTGCGTTGCGTATATGCTCGACCGAGTTGCGTCGGTCCGAAACTTCTCGTTATTGTCACTGTTTACCCGCTGTCTCTCTCTCTGTCTCTCTCTCTCTCTCGGCCAATAGCACTTTTATGGCAGTTGTCTCTGCCGTTAACGAAATATTTCGTCGGCAACGATCGAGGGATGCCGAAACGTCGGGAACAAGTTATAATTCCACCGAATTATAAATCGTGCGTGTTGATATTTTGAAAGACGACATCAACACGGCGATTCGAAGAATTACGAGTTTGTCAAACGTGTTAGTTTTCCTTTTTTTAAAAAAGAATAAATTTATAAAATACATTGTATTACGCAATGTAATTGATTTTAATTAATAAAGATTGCGTCCGAAGAGTTCTGAAGGAACAATGTATAGAGTCGGGGATAGAATTAAACAAGAGCGTGACAAAAAACGGCAAATTGTCTTCTAAATAAGAGACTGGATCGAAGGCTGGAGAAAGGTATACTCGATGGAAAATAGAAAGCTACTATTGGCAAACCGATAGCCAAACGAGTTTGTGAAGCGGGCCGATAGCGGACCATTAATTGAGATGCAGCCCGATGTGAATCGTTAATTTAAGAGGAGAGAACTAGTTTGACTTAAATATTGACTCGACTGAGTTAACGCGGGACTGGCTTAGAGGCGGTACGGTCGCGTATGTACTTAGCCTTGCATGGACGAGACTCCGCCGTGCAAAGAGGAACCGTTGCCGTACGCAGGTGGAAACGAGCGGAGGGAAGCTGAAATAGGAGAGAGAGAGAGAGAGAGAGAGAGAGAGAGAGAGAGAGAGAGAGAGATGAAGAGAAGAGAAATCTTTCTTTTTACTCTCTCTCCTCTCACCTCAAATAAATAAATGATGAAAGACCTTTATTTGCTTTCTCACTATTTTTCCTCTCCACTATTTAATAAATACCAACAACCACTTCCTTTTTTACACCCGTTTAACCTTTTTATTCTTTTGCATTTTTTTAATTTCGGCTGGCAGTGCGTTTACATTTTTAAACCCTTTTTCCCTTTATAAAAAAAATTTTTTTTTGGGGCATTTCTCTCCCCTCCCTAACGCAAATTCCACTTATTCTATAAAAACAATCCGCCTTTTGTCGGTTTGCCTATCAGGTTTCTTTTTTTTCCTTTTTCCCCTAATTTTTTAGACTGTCCCTTTTAATTGTCCGGTAGCAAAAGTTGTTTTTCCCCTTACCCATAAATATAAAACTTTAAAAAAATTAATAATAAAAAAACCTTTCCCCTTTTAAAGGACAAAACTGCAGGGGCTTGCAGCTATGCTCCACTTTGTTAAAATCTATTTTTCTTGCCAGTCATTTTTGGGCTCTCAAGAGCCCCTCGATTTTTTCGCTTTTTTTGGGCCATTTCCTGGTTTCCCTTTTTCCCCTTTCATTCCCAAATGTCAAAATTTAAAACGGGTTGCACAATACTCAAAATTAGGAGCTATTATTGTCTTATAATCCGTTTTTCCTCTGGTAAAAAGCCGATATAAACTAAAACCCATCCCATAAAAAAACACCCTTTTTTTTTTTCCCCCATTTTCTTTAGCTATATAAAACAACCCAGTGATCTCTAAATCTAAGCCTAAAAGTCAACTTATACCCCAGGTATTTTCATCATTTTCCCACAGCTTCCCCCTCTCATTTCCCATCTAACATTCACAAAAAATTAAACCCCCCCTTTGCTCTTTTTTTTCTTTCCCTTTGGCCGACTGCACTGCAAACATTTAGCTGCCAAAGCTACCTCGAGGAGACTTTCATATTGTTGTTACTACTTAACCGCTACTTGTTACCGTTACTTACGGCTCCGTAGCTTTGTTAGTTACGCGGAGAACTGTTTCTCCCAATTAAAGCATGCGAACGCGCAACTGCTGGTTGGATGCGAAAATTACGTTAAAATAAAGAAAATAATATATTTCGTCGGTCTGTTATTGCAATTGTGTCAGCTTCTCGCAGCGTGTAATTAAATAAAAATTTATTTCTGTGAATGTTGTTAGAACTCAGATGTCATATAAGTCAAAACATTATAGACAATATGGACTAACAATAACAAAAAAGAAAACTCTCTCAAAAGCCTTATATCTCGTTATCACGAAAGTTTCTAATGAAAAAACACTATATGTAATCGCATGCAAAGTTACACACAAAATTTGTCATATTATATATCGTTAAGTGAGCCAATTTTGTTATTCCGAGCCAAGAAAATAATAATCATTTAAAACGAAGTGACAAAAAACGGGCAAAGTTTAAAGTTTATAATAAACTTCTACCGCATTCATAATAAAAGACTACCGAGCAACTTCTATAATTCTTCGATTCCTACAGAATCGCGGAAATTAATCTACACATCTAATGAATCGCCGTGCCACCTGGTCGCTTAGAATCATCCCGGAACGTCTCCCGAGAGAAGCCGCGGATCTATATATGTATAATTGCATGCCGCAATAACGCACGCGGTATACGAGGTCTGCGGCGCGGCTTATTCTAATAATCGTGTCGCGCTGGTTTAAAATTAAAGTCCGGAGTTGTAATTAACGTCACGTCGCGCGGTCACAGACGGCGGGATATATGTATATGCGAATAATCGCCATAAAATTACGGTAGGTTTACGGGCGAGAGAGACGTGGAGTGGGAAGATGCCAAAGAAGGGCGAAACGTACGGAGCGGAAGAGCTCGTGCCGAGTGACCGAAGAGACGGGGGGGGGGGAAGGTAAAGGAACGACGGAGGTGGCTGAATTTAATAAGTCGTAATGCCGGCGCGCGCCATTCTTTCACGCGCACCTTCTCAGCCATAGATAACGCGCTCGCTTTCTTTGCCGCAGTCGTTTTCCCTCGCGACTTTACGGCATGGAAATTCCGCGCGGATGGGGACCCGTTGCTCCAGCTTCTCTCTCTGAGAACAAACGCGTGACCCAATTCGACGTATACGAGCCGGGGATTACCTGCATGGCGCGAAGTAATTCGTGGAACACACGATGTAGAAACGACAATAGGAACGACACACGCTGCGCTGGCGCGATGCAACACAAGGCCGTTAAAACTGCTGCCAACACGAAAATTGCAGTGTAACTATTCCTCGCCACAAAGAGAGAGGAAAAAAGAAAAAAAGTCCGGCTATGTAGTTAATTCGGAAAAATCAGGAGTAAAGTTGTATAAATCACTCAAACGAGCAACAAACAAACAGAGTGTTATTTCGCGAACATTTACTACGTTTATACGCGAGCGTTACTTTCGTAGTAACTTACGATAATTTATTCCTTTGCGTAAACGGGATTTTCTTTCGCGTAAACGGGATTTTGTAGTAACTTGCGATAATTTACTCCGCGTAAACGTATGATATATCGTAAGTTATTACAGAAGTAACGCTTGCGTAAACGTAGAAATTGTAAATTTAATGTATCTCTGTACTGTAAAATAAAAAATGTTTTTTTAAAACAAAATTCCATAAAATCTACTGTGATAAACACCGTGTTGAAATGTTTTATTTTTTAAGATTTATATAGTACAAACATATAGACATGCACAGAGAAAGCGAGAGCCTAGAAAGAAAGAATACGCACGCAATCTCTGCGAAAAGTTTTGAGTTTTATCAATAGTTAGAAAATAGTTGTCGTAAGAGCACTTTTCAACTCTATTGCATTGTTCTTCCAATAATACAAAATCTCTATGCCTAAGATAACGAAAAAATTACACGGGTGGAAGCGGAACAATCAAAAGTGCAAAATACACAGGGCAAAACAAAAAAAATAATAAACGCGTGGTCGCCACGCGCGTTAGAAGTGAAACTTCTGAAGGCAAGGCTGTGCCATAACTTTTCTGAAATTAATACAAAAACAATACAACGGAATTAGTCACTCCACACGCAGCCGTCCGCAACTCGAAAATGTGTTACATGCAGTTCTCACTATATCCGTCTCGCCTGATCGAATTTTTGTGACGCGTTTTTGAGTCGCAAAATCGAACTTATTTACCGATTCAAAAGAAGTTTCACTTTGTACGCCTGTTGGTCGAATTTTCGTGACACTTTTTCGTGACGATTTTTCGTGCCGCACAATCGAACTTAGTACCGTGCCAAAGAAGTTTCATTTCGTACGCTTATTGGTCGAATTTTTGTTACACTTTTCGCTTCCCAAAATTCGTGTCACAAAATCGAACTTACTACCGTGCCAAAAGAAGGACCCATCTCGCAAATGCCGTACGTTTATTGGTCAAATTTTCGTTACACTTTTCGTGTCGCAAAATTCGTGACGCTCTTTCGTGTCGCAAAATCGAACTCACTACCGTGTCTAAAAAAGTTTTACTTCAAAAAAATGTAATGTTCCCGACCGTTTCTGGCTCATTGCGAATCCGTTGCGAATAATCGCAAATAGATGTGTGAAAGTAACAAGAAAATAATAGAAAAGTTTTTTTCGTACAAAGTGCAGCGTGATGATTTTCTAGTTAAATTAGGCGACGAGATTATTTTGCACGGATCCTCCGTGACCCAATTTCACAGCAAGTCGCGATTCATCAAAAACTGCGGGAGCTTCCGAAAGGAAATAAAGTGCGCGCGGTGGTAGGAAACATTTTTGCACGGAAAAGACTTCACAAGAGAAAATATACGTCGAGATCTTTGAATAGTGCGCGCCACTAAATTTTCCTCTTTCGCGAGAAGCTAATTCCGCGATGTAGTTCCACGATACAATTTAATATCTACATTAATTTAAATTGAAGATTATGTCGACACGCGTAAATTTTTTGTAGATGCAAAATATGAATAAATTGAAATTTTTTTATTCAGTAGCAACGCGATGACGCGTTTATATAAGGTAACTCCGCGGTATTTACGCTGCGCGGGGTTTTACGCCGCAGATGTAAGAAAAAATAGAAGGAATAAATGTATACTTGCTCGCAATTATTTTGTTATGTGCCTTTATGCTATATTAGTATTGTGTTGTAATTTCAGTTCTTTACTGTTAATCTTAACCAAACTGTCGTGAGTAGAATCGATTTCTCACCGTAGTAAGAAGCGCGATCTTGTGTTACGACCTATGTAAAATGATTATTTTAGGGAATGTAAAAGGTTTAATGGTTATTTCATGATACATATAAGTGTAGAGAGATAGTAAATAATGGAATACAGCAAAATACAAGTGCATATTAGCTCTTGTATTTTTTGTTTAACTTAATATCTTGTATATCCCTCTTGTTTAGGATATACGGCAAGTTAGCATGCAGGATTTATGCCATAGTACAGACACTTTGTAAAACTTGAAATCTCGTGTGTTTTTTTTTCTTTTTTTGGATCGTATAACAATAATCTTTAATGCATCTATCGTTCTTCTATTTTTTTTTAATTTTTTAGTTTTATAATTTGTTAATCATTCTTACATCTCAATAAACTTTTTACATACATTTTATAATTTTTTATGACATTTTATAGTCTTATTTGTAAACATTATTTGTAATTTTTTTATAAGGCGTATAATTCACCTATGAATGTCATACATATAACCCACAACTCTGGGATATATGGCAAAAATGCAAAGGTTTCTAAAAATTTTTTTTATTAAATACAAAAAATGAATATTTCATATTTCTATTTTTTTTATAGTAGTAGACAGTATAAAGTTTTTATTGGTATAATTCACATGGGTGGGCACTGCCCAAGTGATTTCGGCAAAACGGCAAATATTCTGTGTGCGTGGTTTCTCCACCGATTCATGCGCGGCATTGCCGCCCAATAAGTTGTTAAAAGTGCGTGATTGTCAAGGAACCCGAGACGTTTTTTAACACGTGCCCCTCCGCTCAACCGGGAGAAGCACGACTTCATACTCCCGAGTCGTTAAGAGCGGTCAACTGCTATCTTCGAGAGTGACCTTTCTGCTCACCAGATACACTCAAATA
This sequence comes from Temnothorax americanus, assembly GCF_048541705.1. Lineage (NCBI taxonomy): Eukaryota > Metazoa > Arthropoda > Insecta > Hymenoptera > Formicidae > Temnothorax > Temnothorax americanus. The sequence goes on from NW_027509329.1 coordinate 4,079,950, forward strand.
GATCTTCTCGAATCCGAGATATTTTACAATCAGTGATCGGACATGACGGACATGTTCCTTAAACATAGTAAATAGTACTCGATAAATTAAGTTTCCCTTAATTGCGGCGTATATACCGGAGTTGCCCTATTTTATAACGTAAAATTCACGTTTTCTTTAAATTTCTAAACATTAAGTAACTTTCAATTTTCCATGAGCAGCAATATATGTATATGTATGTATAACATGTTATAATTTTATATAGTACAAAATAACTTTGTTCGCTTACTTTGTTAACTGAAAATTGGTTTTAGCGTGCATTGTTGTAAGCAATCACTCAAAAACAATATGTTGCAAACGCGTTTTCGAAGGTATACAAGAAAGTTATTGTAAGCAATTAAACATGATCTATTACTACCTTTTCACTCAAATATTATTTATATCGAGGTACAAATACTTTTTTAATAAAAATATGCTCACGCGTAAATTAATTAATTAGACACAAGTCTATCTACGGATGATACCTGAGATGGTTAGAGAAATATTTAGATTCGACGGATTGATTCTCTCCGATTTATATAGCGTGTTTGTTAGAGGAAATTGTAAAATATATAATGCCTACTTAAGCAAGTCAAATATCAGTTGATCGTAAATCTGCCACGGGCAAATAGAGTGACGTAATTTTCATTGTCCCGAAAAACTTGTGCGCACTCGCGGTACACGGATCTGTGTGCGCTCTGACATATTTTATTTAAACATCCACCTACACTCATATAGACACGTACTCCAGATTAATTGACGCGAAATATCGTGTTGTCGAATCGTTAATACACGTGCGGATAAGCTGACAATACAGTTACATTTCAGTATTATTTTTCGGTATTATTATCTGTACTAATATTTTATAATAGAAATTTATGTCGTAACATCATAAAAGTAATATGAGGATCTCAAATGTCTCGATGTCTCGATAATTTAACATAACGGATCATGATCTCTTTCTTCAACTCTTTCCGGAGATTTTTGCAGGTTTTCTTAGCTACTTGGTGTACTTTCTACTCGATACGAGAGCTGTACTTTAGCATGACAATACATCGGCGAAACTGATATCAATTTCAACTACGAATGCGGCTACTCAACGACGATAAACTTTACCCCAATTTGGTCGCAAAAGTTATTGCTCGTGCAAAATGTGTATATACGCCAGTTATTTGGTGCACTATAAAAGCACGAAAGCGTCAAATGGCAAAACTATAAATCTAGCGAAACTTTTTATACAACTCGACCGTGATATCTTATGATTTTTCTTTTTCTATTCCCTTTTCTTTTCTTCCTCTACTATATAGCATGCAAGAGAAATAACAATGTAAAAACGCGCGTAATATAGGAAACACACGAGTTGCTCAAGTGCGTTGTAAAATAAAGATATAATAATTTTAGAGCTATTTTTATACAACAGATGTCTTAAACTTAACTAGATCGCTAGAACCGTCAAAAAAGTGTACCTGCAGGGTTTCCTGTTACCTACAACTAAAGCGGTAGTGTGTTAGTGCGTATGTGATCACTAAAGAACCGTCTACAATAGCCATAAGAGAATGAGAGAGACGTAAGCAGTAAGCTATTAACCAACCACATAATTCTTAAATTGTAAAAATCCCAGTCAATAGCTTACTGTGCTTATGTCTTACTGCATACTCTTATGCCGGATACTCACTAGGACCGTGCAACGTTCAACGCAACGGTTGCTGCAACTAGTGAGTACGTCTTATTTCGTAACAAACCTAATGTAAAAAAATTGTAGCAACTGTTGCGTTGCACACCATAAAGTATCACTGGTATCAGATGCACAACACACACATACCGCTGCCATTGTGTGGTAGGTAACATGGCTGCTGGCCGATTATAGTTTTTTCCATAGCCAAAAAAGAAAGAAGTTAGCATCAATCTAGTTAAGTATACAGTCAGTCAAGTAAAAGCGTGTTCGGCCTAATTTATAGAAAAATTGAGTTAGCAAAATTTTGAAATAATAGATACATTCTATTTGATTAGAGCTAAAATGCAATTACATTAATAATGTGTCCAGTTACCATCGTCGTCGATAATTGAATGATATCTCCGAAGCATATTTTGCACTACAGTCTGTCAAAGTATAAGAGCGTGGTCGCTACAACTCGCAGTTGGTAAAAGGCATGCGCTTATTTAGCTTTAACATTACACACAACTGTCAAAATATACGATGACAGCTGCTCATGAAGTAAGCGCAGCGAGAGAACCAATCGGCATCGCGGAAAAGCGACGACAATAAACTTTGATAGATTCAAGTATCGACTTTACATTGTGGTGTTTAGTACATATAAAATATATTTATTGTATATACGCGCGCGCGACACAGTTGCATCATTCTTAAAACATTTGCGACCAGTTTAAAAAAAAGATTGTAAGAAAAACATTTATTTGTTTTACATAAGCTACAATTTGCAGCTAAAAAATCAGAAACCTTTTTCTTTCATAAAAAATTCAAGATTTGTTTAAAAATTTTTAAATATAAGCATCACGCAGTATAGTAGGAGATATTAAGACGAATTCAACGTACTACCAGAAATGTTCTTTTTATTGATATTTAAGTAGCATTTAATATGTTGAATTCTTCTTAAGTACGTTCTACAATATCATGAAAAAGAATCATACGGTGCTATTTAAAAAAATCAAAGTGACCGTGAATTTTTGTGATAAAAAATTTGTCGTTTTTTTTTTAGATTAGAAGTTGTAGGGTGCGCGAAATAGATAAATGTCTTTTTTACAATCTTTTTTTTTTTAAATAATAATAAGAGAAATAGGATCGTAACGATATACAAACAATTAAAATCAAAAGCCATGCGATCCAAGCTTAGGTCTTTGAAAGCCTTATATTAGTTTCTGTATACATATATGTCTATATATATACATATAATTTTTCCAACGAACTGCGCGCCGATTATTTGTCGGACTTAAAACACAGTAATTGTTAGAATTAAAAACCCTTCCCTCCCCGGAATTAAATCGACTCGATTTAATTATCTAAAAACTGTAAAGAAATTTATTGCGAAAAATATTACCTCAGCCAGGGTTCGAACCTGGAACCTCCCTCATTCCGTGTATGGCGTCGTACCAATTCGACCACCGAGGCATGTGGTAATATTTATCGCAATAACCGGTTAATAATAGTTTGAAACGTCTTTCTCAGGCGACGTGAATAAATAATAATAAGAGAAATAGGATCGTAACGATATACAAACAATTAGAATCAAAAGCCATGCGATCCAAGCTTAGGTCTTTGAAAGCCTTATATTAGTTTCTGTATACATATATGTCTATATATATACATATATTTCTAACAATTACTGTGTTTTAAGTCCGACAAATAATCGGCGCGCAGTTCGTTGGAAAAATTATATGTATATATATATAGACATATATGTATACAGAAACTAATATAAGGCTTTCAAAGACCTAAGCTTGGATCGCATGGCTTTTGATTCTAATTGTTTTTTTTTTAAGTTTTAAACTATCGCAAATGTCTCAAAAATTGTGTGAACCGTTACGATAGACACTTGTATATAATAAATATACATATATATATTATGTATATACATATGTTTATATGTACACTTCTTAAAATTAAAGAACCACTTAAAATCAGCGTTAAAAAGAACCAAATTCAAAGTCACGCATTTTTATGAAAACAACACACATGGCCCGAATCCTAGTTAGATTATATGGCCATATGGCCAACGACTTCTTTCGACGCGCTTACGCGCGTTCTTTAGTTTCCAGACAAAAATAATAAATACAGACTCAAAAGATCTATCCCAAACTCAATGCTGATTGCATCAGCATCTTCAAAAAGTTATTCAGGACAAATTACGTCCGAACATGTGTCTCGACGAGACTGATACCGGCAACAGAATTACAGATTTTTAGAGAACAAAAACCTAAAAATGCACTACTTACTTCAATTGTCATAACTCAATGAAAAAAATTGTAGCGTAAAATTAAGAAAAAATATTTTAAAGAGATAACGTTAAATTTTACAATATAATTAAAAAAAATTTGGAGATTAAATTATTTTTCCCGTGCACGCCATCAAAGTAGTTTTAAATTAGTTTGTAGTAAAATCTTTGCAGAAAAACATGCTTTGAAACATTCAAAAGTTTTGTGCTTTAAAACGCTTTAAAACATCGCTCTGCAATCATTTTTTAATAAAGATCGTATAATCTTTAAATTAATCCTTTTTAGCGTTGATTTTAAGTGACCTTTAATTTTGTTGAAAAAAGTGTATAATATAATAATATATTACATTTATTATGTATACATTATACATGCAGTAGATTTGACTAATTTAAATAATTTTTTGATACGTTCTACTGTGAATTTCACAGTTCTTAAAAACTTCCGATATTTTAAATAAAGATCTCTTAATAAAAACTTACAAAAGCAAAAAACTCAGAGATTAGTTTCTATAAAATTTTTTCTCTGAAATCAGACAAGGCACATTTCTTTGGATACGCTGATGATAAAAATAAAGAACTAACGAATACAAAAAAATATACAAAATACGCATACGAAAGGACGATCAAAGTTTACGATAATTTCAATTCTTCCAAACGCAAACGTAAATTTAAAAACTCTCATTTTATTTAAATTTATGTCTTATGAGTACATTATTTTCATTAAGAAACACTACCTAAAAGAAGAATAAATAGAGAAGAAAAGTAAAGCGACAGAGCAAGTAATAAATGTTTACTGAATAACGGAGACTAACAACGTTCTCTCTAGAGTCTAGATTGATCCGTTATGACGATTGCATGGACGCTTCTCGATGCACTCACTCGGATAAGCTCGCGCGCGCTGCTCGATCACACTCGCGAATAACGCGAAACACGCAGTATAATGCAATACGCGTGTCAGCACGTTATCCCGTCGGGATGAAAAAAGAGCCGAATTGATAGATTAAAACGACCGTATACTCGTTCGCCGTTCAATCCCGACGCTCGATCGCACAACGCGAAATGCGCGTGTCAACAAACGAGCTCTTCGGACAGACGACCGGAAGCAGATTGAAGAAAATGAACGTCCAGGGGAATGTATTCTCGAGCCTGCCCTAATGATTTTCGTATGCGATTTTCTGTTTGAAAAGCATTGAATTTCGCATGCGAGTTTCATGAAAAAGTTTTCGAACGCAGCTCAATAATTTAAGGCGCTTCGCGCGGGCTCAAAACCTTTTGCTTTTTTTTTAGTCTAGATCCCTAATTTTCTAAACCCTCTTTGTTCTTACTTTTTTCGGGGATGGCAATGATGTGTAATTTTTCATAACCGATTTTTTGAAAACCGGTTCCAAAATCGGTAACAAAAAATTATCGATACAAATTATCCATTAAAAAAAATTGAGCTTGATATCTCAAAATTTGCAGAAATTAGAGGTATCACGTACATTGTTTTTAAACCGAAATCGGAAACCCTTTTATTATTAACAATTTTTCTAATTTGATCTATGACATTCTTTAGTTCTTTCTATCCCTATTTTATATATAATTCTTTAAAATTCGGTCAATTAATTCCTGAAAAATTGGAAAAATTTCGATAACGGGTTTCAAAAAGTCGGTAACAAAAAATTATACACTTTATGGCAATCCCCAAAAAATTCTACTCCTGTTTTATATACATATAATTCTTTAAGATTCGGCCCATTAACGAATGAGTAGTTCGCGGTCAGACAGACATACAGACAGACAGACGTCAGGTACTTATAATAATAAATTACTAGGTTTTTTCACAGCCTTTTCCTTTTTTTTTAGTCTAGATTCCTTCCCTAAACCTTCTTTGTTCTTACTTTTTTTTTCACAGACAAATTATTTTTTATTTTAAAAGTTATATTTTCCACTCTTAAATTTATGTATATATAAAGATATATAGTTATTTTTCCCGCGCATCTAATTAACTCACAGAGAAAGAATTGATTTATAAGTAAAACCGTTTTCAAAAAAATCGGTCCATTAATAAATAATTAAACTTATCCCCGTATAATAAGAAAAATGTTTGCACCAGTTTCAAGAAAATCGGTACATTTATGAAAAATTAAACCAACGGTTTCAAGAAAATCGGTCCATTAATGAATGAGTAGTTCGCAGTCGGACATTAAATACTTATTATTTCTCGAAAAATTACGTATTATTTTACAAAAAATTAAACAAATTTTGGTACCGGTTTCCAAAAAATCGGAAACGAAAAATTGTACACATTATGGCAATCCCATTTATTATTTCCCGAAAAATTACGTATTATTTCCCAAAAAATTAGACAAATTTTGGTACCGGTTTCCAAGAAATTGGAAACAAAAAATTATACATATTATGGCAATCCCCGGAAAATTCTACCCTTACTTTCTATATAATTCTTTAAGATTCAGCCCGTCCTCGAAAAATTAGAAAAATTTTTGCACCGGTTTCAAGAAAATCGGTCCGTTAATGAATGAGTAGCTTGCTGTCGGACATTAGATACTTATTATTTCCCGAAAACTTACGTATTATTTACAATAATTTTTACATTTTTTAAAGAAAAAAGTGAAGTTTAAGGAAATAATAAAAAATTGTCCTCATATAATAATATACAATAAATGTAATAATTGTATCTATATAAAATATTATTATACAGGGTGTTTCCCAAGTACAAAAAATTGAAGGGGATATTCCGTGACATATATGATAACTGCATGCGTTGGCGCGACATAGGTAATCTCTTAGCTGCGCGACTTAACGACTTAAGGTATTCCTTTCACGGAAGAGCGTATTTTGTAGGCGCTTAAGCAGGGCCTCAGCAAACTCTTGTATATTGCATTAAACTTATATAAAATCAAGTTATAATTGATTATTATGTTTAATTATAAGAAAAAAGTGGAAATATTATGTGTATTTAAAAATTTTTTATTTTTAAGTGTCAATTTCATTAATCAAAGAATAATGTGACATTTTCTTTTTATCAAAGAAAGATTTTATAATAATAATGAGTGATAAAAAACATAAAATGAAAAGTAAAGTAATGTGGGCAAAAATAAGGGACAATTTGTGAAAATAAAAGTTGATAATAAACCGTACGTGATGAACTGAAGTGTGACATATGAACGCACAGCTTGCAGCGTTGCCAAATAATTCCTTGAAAGTTGCCATTAAAAATATTTATCTATAAACCACATTTCAAGTCAACTTTTAACATAAATATTTTGTTTAAATATTCGGTGACTCTGTATTTTTATCGGCACTATCAAAAGTATAGAGTTTAGCGAATATGTAGCGCAGTTAATATTTAATATTTTAAGATATTTGATAAACAAATTATTACATTGAAATGTGGAAAATAGACTTTTTCGATAACGTCACATAAAAAATATCAAATTTTCAAAGTCATAATTTTTTTTTATATGTTTGGTAATGTGGTTTAATTTTTTTCTGGCGTAAAGATATGTCATGAAAGGTGTTTAGTGTCATGAAAGGAATACCTTAACTCTATGTATATTCACGTCGGGTGTAAAATTCATCTTAGATATCTACTAAATTCACGAAGTAAAACTTTATTATCAGTCAAATGCAAAATTGTTTCACAATTAAATAAAATCTTCTGCACTTATCTTTATTTAAGGTGCATAAAATATTATCAATCTTTATTTAATTGTATATAAATTATTTAAAAAAAAACAATAACAATTGAGATAATGTTAAGCTGTAAAATACACCTCATGCGAGTAATTATGTTAAAAACAATCACACGAGTAACGTAGGGTTAATGAGATATTAACAAAATTAACTTGGAGATGATTAGAATGCATATAAAAATGAGACGTTAAATAAGCACTATTAGTACTGACAGTAATGACATATCAATGAGATAACCAAAAATTAAACTAATATTCATACAGCTGTGAATAATTGTGAATTATTTTTAATCTCTGTGCAAGAAAACAATTAATTATACTCAATATATAGTAAAATCATTATTAAGTTACTTAAAACCGTATTTCACTAATCTCTATTTCACCAGTTTGTTCCTAGATCTAATTAAAAGAATTTACAATTTTGATGTATAAATGTTGATTGATATAATTGTTAAAACGTAGTAGTATTTGTATTATTTATATAGTAATTAATAATAATATATTCCTTTGATAATAAATACCAGTATCAAATATTAACGTTCCAATAACATTTGCCGCGTTTGACTTACGCGCAGAATAAATTCGCAGATGACGGGGCAAAAAAAATATTTAAACTATTCCAGGATCGGCTATGCGTATCGGGACGATACGTGAAAGGCCTTTATCCGCCGGTAAAAGCATAATGAAACCATATATATCGGGCTCGCTGCACGTGAAACGGCATTAAGCAATAACCGATAGGCCATGCAGCATGCAGCTATCGCGTGCACGTCAAACGTCATCTCCCCCTGCGTAAAGCAGGTCGTCGGCTACCCTCTCGCCCGCCACACTCGCCAGGAGATTCGATTCCACATACCGCTGATTTACGCTAAAAATGCGCCGCCCGCTGGCGTTCACGATTGACCGGATAACGCGGACCCCAATTGCTTCCTCGCTTGTGGCGCTGACGCGGAACATAATCGGCTTGACGTTCGTAGCGCGATGCCAAATGTTCGGCCACCTTTCGTGACGGCTAATGACGAGAGCTCATCTTTGCAGCCGCGGACCGAAAACTTATTTCGCACGCGTGGTGATTGTATCGCGTAATTACGCGCGCGTATCAATCCGATCTTTACGACGCCGACGGACGCGCTTTTCATTATCATCCCTCGAAACTGTTATTGTAAGTTTGTTAAAACCATATACAGGATTATCTTATCGCGAGCGTTTTATCATCATTGCAACGCAGGGATGCGAAAAGATCATGAATTATACCAGTGAAGATTAAAAGCTTTTTTCTCTGAAGTAAGCTGCGAAACTACGTAACAAAATTAAATTCTTTATCTACTTCATACAATGTGTGTTAAGTACAACGCTTTAATTATTGCAATTGTGCAACAATCCGTGCATGCAATCTGTACATTTTAAATATTAGTAAAAATGTTTACCAGTTGCTTGACACTTTACCGACGTGATGTAGAAAATATAGTTATCGAATTTTTAATTCTTGTCCCTGTGGGAACGTCCCAGGATGTCGCCTTGCTCCGACAGCGTAACGAGACGATCGAACCTATCGTTGCGTGAAACAATGTTAAGCAATAATCGATCAACCGTACAGAGACGTCGTGTAAACATCAAATGTCCATCGTCTTGATCCTACTTGTGATATCTCTCTCGCGTGATATGTATACTGCACATGCAGATTCCCACCGAATACAAATTCTCCAAAATATAAAAATTTATTAAATAAAATTAAAGAATATATATATATATATATATATATATATATATGTATCAAAAATTGAAATAGAAAGGACCAATGACTGAGCAACAATAGTTGTTAGCTTATTAATTTGCATATTCAATATATAAATTGGTACGTTTCATTATAAAAGTTCATTATCTAATCAATATTGAAAATACAGAAAGAGAAATAAATTCATAATATACACAGTTGGGAAATTTGTGTACTTTTATGAAAAAAATCTGCTTGTTAAAGCTTTTGTGTTAAATATTCATGTGTAAATTTACCACGTGCCTGCTATGTTAACTAAACTTGACAAACATAAAATGTAAAAAATTATTAAAATAATTTAAAAAATATGTTAAAGTAACACAATTTATATCTACATATTTACTAAATGTGTTAAAATTTACAGAAAAAGAGTGTTAATTTTACTTTATAAGAATAAAATCAACACTTTTTTGAGTTATATTTGTAAATAAATGTAAAAAGAACATTTTTTATGTGCTAATTTCATCATAAAAGTTATGTTAATTAATTAATACACCCAATTAACTTCAAATTACGATCAAAATTACATTTCTTTTTTGTTGAAATATTAACATAGTATCGGTGTTACCATTTAACACATCCATATTATGTTAAATTAGTACGCAAAAATTTGACCGGACCGTTTGGGACACGTGATTTGATTTATGTTAAATTTATTACAGGTTTTCCAACAGTTGTGTAAATACCGATCGTTATATACGTCGATACAAAAAGTAGAAAACGGTAGAAAACATTTTGTATTTGCGTTGTCTACTCGTGTAGAAACGTTTCTGTTAAATTTTTAACATACACTTGTGTTAATGTAACATTGTCATTGTGTTATTTTAACTTTTCTGTGTTAAATTAATATTCAACGTTTCTAAGAATTAAAATAAGACAATTTATACGTAAATGCACGAATTCTTAGTGACATATTTTATATGTTAAAATGAACAGATAAGTTGTGTTACTTTCTTCTCTATAAAAGTTTTTATCTGTTAAATCGACATGTTTCTTACATAAAATGATTGTCTTCTGTTTTCTGTAAAAAAACAAGAAGAAAGAATAACATTTTATTTTAATTAAATTTAACATTCTAAATATGTTAATTTAACATAAACTTTGCTTCCAGATTTATGTGTTCCAATTTTGTGTTAATTTTTACATATTACTTGTGTTATTTATTTACACATATATGCCTTCTGTTAAATTAACATAAAAATTAAAGTAAATAAATTGAGACATGTAAAATGTGTTAAATTTAACGCAACATTTTTTACTGTGAGAAAATAAAATTTTAGTACACGTGAGTTCTTGTAAAATGCGTAGCAAAGAGAAGCTAATTTTAAGGTATCAATGTATTAGCGAAGTAATGGAAGAGAAAAGAAATCGAAAGAGCAGTTGGAAGATGGTTGCAAATCGAAGAAAACTCCAGCCGGTTCAAGTTCCACAAACACGCGCGCGCGCGCGCGAGAGAGAGAGAGAGAGAGAGAGAGAGAGAGAGAGACGCGTTTGATGGAAAAGGACAATCTTGATGCGTACTCCCCGAATGTAGTTGCGGGTCAGAGAGCTTTCATCAGTCACTACCCTCAGCCACCATCTTCAACCCTTTTCAACCGCTGCCATCAACCTCATGCCTGTGCCCCATTCCACAAATATAAAACAGCTTAGGAAACGCTGCGCAAGTTCGAAAAGCATCGATATTCCCTTGGCAACTCAATTTACAGTTATCGTAAAGAGAAGGAAATATCAATCGAATGTCAGTAGCGTAAATAGCGTACAGCGGAAAGATAGTTTATTTATTCAGAATACTCGGCGTGTAATCTTATCACGTCGACAAAAATTATTATTCCTACTCAATACGCAGCGAACGATCGTTTCTCTCATTTTTTAATCTCCTATTTCTACAATATTTATTTATTTATTGTCGCAAAAAAATATAAATGTATTTAAATAGTAATTTTTAGTTGATTGTGAGAATTACGGGAAGTATCGCGCATCTTGTTTTTGCAGTAGCATTTATTTTTATTTGTAGCGGATGTAACGTTTGGTTAGACATGAGAAAATAAACGAATGGTGCAACATATGTGCTATAATGGAAAAAGACGATGTACCGAGTGTTTACGGAAAAAAGCACTTACGAGTCTTTTGATTACTCGACCGTTTCCGTGTTTACTGGCAGTCCTGTCTTTCTACCTCGAAATCCTATAGCGAAATGTATCGATGCGCGACTTATTGTCGAAAATATCGTAGGATAAATATCATATATATATATATGAAAGTTTGCAGTAAAGAGGCTATTCTCGATAAAGGGATAGCTTAACCGTAGGATGCTTGGGGAGAGAAACGACCCGTAAGAACCTTCGCGGTAAGGAAGACAAGTTTCAGATTAAAAGTAATCAAGATAAGCTATTGCCTTCGTTACGCACGTCGCGACTCTGCATTGGATTTAACGTTATATATACGCCGACCGGTCCTTTTTCCTTTCGTCTCTTATTCCGTCACGACGATCGATCGCGGCTTCGGTATTTCCTGCGGGCCGCACTTCCTGAGTGATCGCGCAATTCCAGTTAATGAAAAATATCTCTCAAAGCGGCTTGCGTGGATATTAATGCACTCTTATTTTAGAATATTACTTTCAATTTTTTCCGCTGAAAATCTGACTAAACTCTTTTGCGAAAGAGAGACGTTACGTCGCGCATTTTAATATTTAAACACAAACAAATTAAAAAATATATAAAAAGACGAAAATATATAAAAAATTAAATACTTGAAGATAAAAAAGTTGAGAAATAAAATCAATATATAATTTGATGCTTGTAATTATTAGAAAATATTACTATCATAAATTTGAAAAAAATTATAAGAATATAATATCGGAAATGTAATATCGAGTTTTCAAAGATATAGATATTATTTATATCGCTGTTAATACTGCAACGCCATTGTGCGTCAAAAACAATAATTACGATGATAAAATCACAGTAACAATTTCTATAATCCAATATGCAATATATTGATAAATAATAAATTTCGTTATTTGTCGTTCTCAAACTATTGCTAAATTATAAAACTGGCTGCTACAAACGCTTCAACGATTTAATCCATAACGAATCTCTTTGACGCACGATATATCGCAGTATTAACAATAACACAAATTGAAGATATTTGAATAAGGAAGTAATCTTTTTAAATTCTATTTTTAACGAACGTAATTAAGCTTACATTCTTATTTTAAAACGAATTAAAATAAATTACGCCAATAAACATTATTATACCAAAGTAACGAATGGAGCTTCAAAAATGTTGTTAAAATTGTAACACTCATTTAAAAAATGGGTCAACCGGAAATCTTTTTATTTCCTCGATAAAATAAAGAAAAAATTTTAAGGGCTTCTTTTCTTTTTTAAAATTCCGTCATTATAATCGCAAAATAAAATTTTATCATTTTTGTCATTTTCTAAAAACGATTTCAATCCTCAACGTGGCTTGCGAACTGCCTGATAAAAATCTTACTTTTACAAAATCGAACTGGCTAAAACGAAATTTGGCTACCTGCCGACGAGAGCGGTAGGAAAAGAGGCTCGCGTACGTGGAAAAAGCGGGTGTGAATATTTAAAGCGACAAACGATTCGTTTTACTCCTGTCGCGCGGTGCTTAAATGCCGTCGTCGCTGAAAAGCTCGACGAGAGACCGGCGCGGCTTCGGGCTGCGCCGCGCCGCGCCGCATCGCAAATACCCCGAGCAAGCGCATTCGGGCTCGCTATGGGCGCGCACACACAGCGTGCACCGCAATTCGTTAGAGGAAATTGGCGCATCAAACTTTCCTTTTTATTTTTTAATTCGCTGCCTCACCGAACGGCAGGCGGTGTGGGCAGTTCCCCGCCGCGCTTTCATTCCCCGTCCGCCGTGTGGTATAGCCGCGGTCTTTTCATTTCGTTTTCGCGATTTATGGGCTGCGCACTCGCCGGACTGGCTGACCCCGGCCGCTCGGATCGGCAACGAGCGTGATTTACAAGCGAATCATAATCGACGAGAAATCGATACAATTTATCACGAAATAACGAAACGGAATAACTTGTCCGCCCCCACGACCGCCGCGCCGCGCCGGCACACGGCCCGTTTCCGCTTCCTTTGTACAGCTGTCTGCCCCAAAAATCCATTATACTGGGAGAGAGTAGTGCCGCCGCCACTCGACGATACTTGATTGTCGCGCAAATATCAAAAAGGCAAGACCTTGCTTTCGACTTCGATGGAAGTTAAGTATCCGGCTGTATTACGTTATTCATGCTGCCGCGTCAGCATATGATATTGTGTGAACCAAGTTGTATAGCGTTGCAAACTGATGAATATGAAATTTAGGGCATGTGGTATATGTGATACAACGTACAAAATTATCATCGGTTTACTCGCGTTTAATTTATTATGTGTATCTAAAGTCGGAAACTAATGAATAAACTTCAGCTTTTTCACTCAACAGCGCGGAAAATAAAGAAAAAAAAATTTAACGATTTTTAACTATAAACTCGGCTTTAAGCAACTTGAATTACGAGTACTAACTTTGTTCGTACAACAGCCACCGAGTAAACGAGTACTCATTTAGTAAAGAGTATATTATTACTCGCGTAATTCTGTTATTAATAAATTAATTTGTTGATATAAAACATTTTATTCTTCCTTGCTAATGCGAGAATATTAAATACCAACTCTTTCGACTAAAAAAATTTTTTTAAATTAAATAATAAACACATAAACACACACACACACACACACACACACACACACACACACACACACACACACACACACACACACACACACACACACACACACACACACACACACACACACACACACACACACACACACACACACACACACACACACACACACACACACACACACACACACACACACACACACACACACACACACACACACACACACACACACACACACACACACACACACACGCGCGCGTCGTAAACTAAAAGCTTGACTATTAATTTGACAACAATTATAAGAAACATATGTAGTACATCGAAAATTGGATCAATTTAGTCAAAATCAAATTTGCGGCCGTAGTCAGTTTAAAATAGCATAAATTATGTAAGTGCAGAGAATATTGATAATATGGTGTTATTTTGTTTAAAAATAGAATAATAATATTAAATAAACTTTAGTTGTCGCTATCTCCGTTTATATCAGTTAACATAAACTTTACTTTTAAATAACGTCCATGTGTTCCAATTTTGTATTAATTTTTTACGTATTACTTGTATTATTTATTTACATATTTGCTTTCTGTTAAGTTAACATAAAAATTAGAGTGAATAAATTGGGACATGTGAAATGTATTAAAAACACAAAATTTTTTACTGTGTATATGTATACATGAGTGTACAATGTGTACATGATACGGAAATGTATATGCGATAGTTCACAATGTATTGCTCGGGTCCGTATAAGTATACGCTAAGCACAAAAAAAAACGATTGTCCGAATCAGAAGTATAATATTGCAGACTTAACAATTCGGCAATACCATCTATTACCTTTAAATATCAATTTGTGTATTTTAGCGTTTTCTTTCTGTATTTTCTCGTTGTCTGTGACATACTGTAATAAATAATTTTTAAAAATAACTATTGCCTCTAAAAATTGTGTTTAGATATGTAATAGTAATTTTATGTTAAATTTCAAACACAATGCTATTACGATACACAATGATAGCTGTACATGTAGGTACGAGAAAGAAGAGACTTAAAATAACTTCCTCTCGTATATACGTGCATAAAATTATAAAAATATAATTACAATGGGGACATGTTCTCTAAATTATTAGCAATACCTAAATGCATAATCGTCATTTCATTACTCGCGTTTCGCTATCAGCAATAATTAAAGAAACCTTTTAGCCCGATTTCACGGAGCGAAAACCGATGGCGGAGCGTAGCTTTATGAGCTCAATTGCGCATAAAAATTTACTAATTGCTTTATCCCGTTTCCAAACGTGTAATACGGCAAGAATTCGAAAAAATTGAGACGTTTGGACGCATGCGTGACATTATTATATTAAAAAATATTAAAATGAGCGCGTATATCGCCGTGTGTCTTTAACGAGCGTTACCTACTCGTCCGTTAAAGCTGAATTAACGGCGCACCTGCCCGTCCTGATAATCGCGAGTCCATTTATGATAATCGACGGCTTGCTAAAATTTCATTCGCTCTTCCATTTAACCGCGCAGTTAAACGAGATAATTAACTTGTAATCGCCTCAAGGCCCAGGGCTCGATTCACATCTATCGCGCTTCTTAATTGGACGAAATCTCTCCATACTTTTTTAATAAATTCCCGTGATTGGCGTATCGATCGCCCATGCAAATACCGGGTGGCCATTGAATTTCTAATATTCGCTCTTCCAGAAGCAGTACTTGCTTCGCTGGTTGGCCCCGCTGATCGTACAATTTGAATAAGCGGTTTTCCACCATCTCCTCGACCGCGGTTCTCCCCCTTCTCCCTCCCCCTCCCCGTCGTCTCTCTTTTTCTCTGTCCTTCTATGCATTCCGACCGTCCGCGCCCACTTCCGTCGTTTACACTGTCAAATACCATTCACTCTTTTGCACTTCCTCCTATCTCCCTCCCTCCCTTTCTCTCTCACTCTTAGCCCCGCGAGACACGTATGCGCACTCGTTTCGGATGTTAACGGAGGTCAATTCAGGACTAACGAGCAGACGATACAATTATAGAATTTTCATCTGAACACATTTGCCAGGCGTCGAAGCCTGTTCGCTTTTTGTATAGTTAAAGCGAACACTTGCGCACCGCACTTGACCGTGATGGGTATTAGCCTAACCCGATCGGGGAAGTGCGTTTAACCGATCGATCTCGATACCCTGCAGCAAGGTGGTACGCGAAAAATTACAGGGCACGGCGACACATACCAGCAGATTACGGCGATCACCGATGACAGTGCGCGGCGATGTCGGAATTCCAACATTTGTACCGAATTATACGATTTATTTTTAATTCCACGGAACGCGCTTTCCTCTCTGCGGCGGACGTATTCGGTTTTGGTTTGGAGCGCATCAATATTTGCAAAAAATATTTTGTAGCGAAATAAAATCAAACAAAACAACGTAAGTTAATAACTCAACGCGCGCGCGGCATCGGGGAATGCCCTCCGCTTTGTGATTTGTACGCGTGCGACGCTATTGTCGTTTGTGATTATCAAACGATGAATAATAAAAAAAACTCCGTATCCAAATAACGATGTTCAAAAAAGCGGAATATGTCATAACGCGACCAATATTATTTAGCTCGCTGCAAGCTCTCCGCGATAAACTCCAGATTAAACTTCAAACGACGACTTTCTTGTTGGATTTTCTCTTGAATATCAAAAGGGATATGGTTAGCATAGAAAACTAGATACTTGGAAGGCCACTGACTTCCGTCGATATATTCAATTTGCATTTAGATATCTACTAGCTGAAATTTTCCAATAAGGGTAACTTTCACCGGATTGCGAATAGGAATTTTCAAATAATCGATTTACGTTGCGTTGCACGTAGTACAGGTACTGAACAGTATGCAATTAATTATTTTTTTAGACGCTTTTTTTAATGACACTAATATCTTGCATGATTTAAATATATATTAAACCAAAGTTAAATTTTCCCATACTCAGTAAAAAATTTTGTGTTAAATTTAAACACATTTCATATGTCCTAATTTATCCACTCTAATTTTTATGTTGATTTAACAAAAGGTAAATATGTAAATAAATAACACAAGTAATGTGAAAAATTAACACAAAATTGTCACATATCGACGCTATCTAGAAGCAAAGTTTATATTAAATTAACATATTTATAATGGTCAATTTAATTGAAATAAAATGTTACTCTTTCTTCCTTTTTTGTTGCAAAAAACAGAAGACAGCGATATCTCTTTATAATATAGTATAACATGAGAAAATATTGATTTAAGTTTAACAGATGGAAACTCTTATAGAGAGGAAAGTATAACACAACTTACAATTAGGTGTTCATTTTACCACATAAAATACATCAACAAGAATTCGTGTATTTACATATAAATTGTGTTATTTTAACTTTTAGAAACGTTGAATATTAAATTAACACAGAAAAGTCAAAATAACACAATGACAATAAGTTACATTAACACCATTACGTTAAAAATTTGACACAAAATTTTCTATACCGATAGAAATCTACTCAAATACAAAATGTTTTTTACCGTGCATACACTGAAAAAAATTCATGTAATTTTACATGAAAAATTACATGTTTAAAACTGTAAACTTATCCAATTATTACTGTAATTTTTTTTTCCAGGTATATTAAAGTGAAAATACATATTAATGGTAAAATATAGGTAAAATTACTATTTTTATGTAAAAATCACTTGTAATTTTAAATTTAGCGGTATTTTCACAACAATGAACGGAAAAAACCAGTTTCATGCAAAATTACAAGAAGAAATGTAATTTTACATTTATTGTGTGATTTTTACATTTATTGTGTGATTATTATCATCCGATAGATGGCATCCGATGAGATCCGTTTCTCAAATTTAAAATATGACAAACGATGGTATACTTAAGAATGATGACGGATCTGCACATTGCACAACTTTGTATATAAGTTGTTTCGTGGCGTACACACACACACATTTTTATAATAAAACGTGGCACACTTTTAATGTTAATGTAACTTTATTTTAGTTAATGATATCTTTATTTTTGAAGACAGAATCTTTGTTCCTCCAAGCATGTCCGAAGCTTTTCATTACATGTTTAGTGGATTCCATGTTTCATGTGAAATTACATATAATCTGTAATTTTCCATGTAAGTGTAATATATTGCATGATTATGCTGGGTCGGAAAAAACCCAGCATAATCATGTGATTTTACACAAATATTTTTTTCAGTGTAGCAGTAGTGCATTATAAGTGATAAGTTATAAATGTCATATCAAAATATTCACATATGCGCATATTGTTATATGGAAAGATCGTTAACCTCTTCTTTTTCGGCATCGTGTTAGTGCGGTGATAACGCAATTTTGCCGGGTCCAAAATGAGATTTTCCTTCGAAATTACGTTACGGATTTCGTTTTCGAAAATAATACGTGGCCGATTAAACGCGCGTTCAGGGCGAATCCACTTACAAAACACTTCTCGAGAAATGCTTCCACGTTTCGTAACACCTGCGGGATTAAACCCTTCGAAATGCGGCACGCTAATTCCGGGAAAGTGAGAAGCTTACTTCGTGAATGGAAATTCTCCGCGTAGAAAGCTCGAAGAAAAGACTTGCAGAAGATTTTCTGCGTTTTCCTCGGTTTTTACAAATTTCAGTTTTCAACGTGACCGTGTGAATTTTCGACCGTGCTAAAAGCCGCGGGATATAATGAACGTGGCATTGTAGTCAAAAATTATACTTGATCAAATTCGAACGAAGAGATGTTGTTATCAAAAGTTTTTTATGTCTGAAATTTGCATGTTTGATTTCTTGCACCTGAAATCTCATTGCAGCGAGTAGGGCAATCAGTCAAAGGATAATTTCTCTCGCGCGGGCATTTATCTCGAGCGCGCTGCAATTTCGTCAACCGCTAGCTAAAGATAAAATCATAACAAATAACTCGCTACTGATCAATAGCGACGGTATAGGTCGGGCATTAATTCCCGCTCGAAAAAGCCGCATTTTTTGCTAGGTGACGCGACGCGGTTTATCGGCGCATTCTGGGCTTCGTCGGAATGACGAACGCGCATGAATTTACAAATTTGACCAGTCCGAGTAGCGCGCGTGTACGATCCAATCAAAAAATCAAATTGCGATCGTCATCGTTTATCTCTTGAACAAACGAAACACGTTTGTTGCGATAGGTGGCTCGTTGCTGATCACGAAAAAATATTGTATATATTCGTTATGGGAGCTACAGCTTCAGCGCGGGACAACAATGGCGGGATTTTGGAGACCGCGAATAATTTCTATTATTAGTCATAATGATATTTGCATCAATGATGGAAGTAAAATAAAGCATCTCATAATTGAAAACTCGCCAGATCGGCAAGGTAACTTTTATACAGTATCGGAATCTCGCATCTTTCATCGATTTGCATACAATGTTGCGCAATAGACAAGCTATGTTAAAGAGGAACATTTTACGTATCGATAAACTTCAACTCGTACTTCAGATAGTGAGTAAACGATCGCTATCAAGCAAAGTATTGCCTCGTAGAAGATAGTAGTACCTCTGTGTACCATGAACGTTTGTAATAATATAGTTCCGCCAGGACAGAAATTCGCAAAAGGGATGTGCAGCGCCGCGGCGCCGGCGCCGGGGTTAATAATGGCATTCCGAAATCGGGGGAATAATTTCGGAGTTAGTTTTAACAATTTATATTTGCGGTTTTATCGGTTCGAGATAAAACAAGCAACGTAATAAAGAAATACCAGCAATTTGAAATTTTCCTCTCAAGAATGGAGGGGAAAAAAAAGAGAAATATCGCGTATCGCGAACTCTTGCAATTTCCGTTAGTAAAAAAAATGCAAAATCGACGAACGACAAAACGGGATCGAGATTTTCCGCGACACGAGACCTCTTTGTGATAATGTATACTGATCAGGTCGCGGTAACTATTCCGACATGAGATAAAATCGCGAAAGGCCAACAAAGTGACGTGTCAGCGAGCGCGCGAAAGGGGGTGCGGCGGGTGCCGGGTGAGGGTAGTTGTAACAGGATTCCAGTATCGGAGGGTAATTTCACGGTTCGACGCGCAGTCGACTAACCGGCCGACCACTGGACACACATTTGTACCAATCGTGTACATATATATCTCTCGTGTGGTCACATCCCGGCACATGGTTCTCCAGGTGCGGGTGCACGATGGTGCGACGCCAATCGGAGGCCGTTTAATTCGTGGACCTCTAAACCGGTCGCGTTTAATATCGACGTCGCTCTCTCCCCTCTGTCACACTCTCGCGCGGCACCCGCGCGCGCGTTTACGAAGTTCACCGAAGCCGCGAAACCGTAAAGTTCCCGGACGGGCGCGCGGATTGCAAAACGCTTCCTCGCTCCCGCGAAGTGCGGCGGATTAGACTTTCAATCAACCAAGGCTACCACTCCGCATTATTAACGACCAAAGTGAGGAGGAACAAGGAGTTAATAGAGTTTACGATCTTATCGATTGGTATGCAAATAATGAATACGGCGGGCGTTTAACTGTTATATATCGTACTGTTCGATCATTGGTGGTAGTTGGTGTTGATTTATTATTATTATTATTATGTTAACCACCACAACTCTGTTATTAGTTCGCTAAATTCTGATGAAGCTGATATAATCGAGATAATTCTGATGTAGATCGGTGTGTTTATACTTCACATTTAACATTAAATTAACCTGCATGTCACATTCACCGCGGGATAAATTATATGCGATCTTCATACATAAAATAGCTTCAAAATCAAATGAGTACATCGAATGGTAAATGTAAGTTACTTATAATTAAATACACGAGATCTTTAATTTTGAATTATAACATATCAGAATCTAAATTTTATTTATATTTCTTTAAATGTACTATGCGTTGTGTGTGTATACTAACATGCTATTTATATAAGTACCAAAATATTTTATTTAAATAATGCTAAACTATTATACATAATGTAATGCTCAATAAATAATAAAAATTTTGTTTTTAAGTAATCAATTTAACGTAAATTTTATCATATAAAAAATTGGAATTTTTAGAGATTTATACAAAAATGTACTTGAGCAGAATCTTAAAATATAATAACCGGCAAAGTTATACCGGATAATGTCAAAATCTTATATATATGTAAACATGTTGCGTAAGATACAATATTCTTTCATTAATTAATGAACGGAGAGATTCTGTATGAACATTGCATGCATAATCAATTTATTGATGTCACGAGATACAGTGTCGCATATATTACGCGCCTACCATGGCCGTATACATTTGCACGTGAACATGCAATCCTAAAGCCACGAAGCCATAAAGCTTCGCGATAAATCGAGGCTCTAAATCGAGAACATCGAGTCCCTCGGGAAAGGGAAGAGATTCGATAAAGTCAAAATACATACCAACGACGATAATCGATCAATAAGCCAAATAATCCTCTTTGATTTCTACTTTTAGATAATAGAACGGATGTGTAGATCGAACGCCAAAATAGAGATTGAGATATTCTATATTTATTTTTTCTATATGTTATTAACGCTATATATGATTTTTTAAAGAAGTTTTTTTTAAAGAAATACATTAGATAATTTTCACAATTAACTTTACGCTACGTTGTAATTACGTCTAGAAGCGCTCCGTATACCTCGCAAACTAATCTACATATCTACTTTTCATCCAGAAGTGCGACATTTTTAAAATTGGAAACCCGGATTCGCAACCGTCCGTATCTTTTTTGCTGACGATACGCCGGAACGCGCCGCGCGCGCTAGGCGAAGCTCCGAAGCCATAAAGTCGCGGTGGTAAATCGAGTGGACCCTGCGGGCTCTCGCGCGCAGTCAGAACCGCGTGTATAAAGTCTCGCGGGGGAAAGAGATTCGATAAAACTAAAATACCCGCGCGGACGCCGCTGGGTCTGGGCGAGATTTCTGCTTGTGATACATGATCCACCCGAGATGAAGCGTTATTCCTGCCCGGCGCTCTAACCCGATGATACACACGGTTGTTTTCAGATTCACTCCCGATGCTATCAATGGCGCGGCATGTTATACAGAGGAGTAAAAATACGAGTGAAATTTTCTTAACGTTCTGAACATTTTTCGCTATAATTTGTTGTATACGCGCGTGTAACTCCAAACACGACTAATATGCCCGCTAGGTCAGATAAGCAGACGGTCGAGCGATGCTATATACATATATAGGCAACGCCGCGCCGTGATCCAACCAATTTGGTTTTAAGATACGGGTAATGGGCCAATTGGAGGCTCGAGCCCGATGAACGACGAACGAGATGCCCCGAAACCTGATTATAAAGCATGATCCGAGCGCGCACGTTCATCCATCATCCACTCGAAACGAGACTCGTCGCGATATCGTAGAAGCGCCGAGCGATATGAAGGGGATCAAATCGGGTCAGAAAGAGAGACGCTTGCGCGTTCGCGGATGGGAGAGATGCCGTGGAATTTGAATTCTACGCTGCCATTACTCCCCACGTTATATTGTACCTATAATACGTCGCGTCGGTCGGGCGGATACGAGCTTTAGGAGTACCTCGCATTATATGACTTATGGTGCGCGCGCGCGCGCAGCGGGGGACAGGAACGGGGGGGTACAGCGAGACCGCAGATAGAGAGGAGAGCAAAAGAGCGAACTGATCCGCGCGAGTGTTTGTGTATACGCGTCTATTCATCTGGAAACGGAAAATGATCGCACCCGCGCGCCGCCGCTCGTCTACATTGCCTCGGTATCGCGCCGCGCTAGAATTAATCGCGAAATGATGCGTCTCCTCTCCAGCACACCGGGCGAAATGTCATCGGAAACCCGGTGATGGCCTCCTGGCCATCCGCGTACGCGCTCGCCGCGGCGCCCCGACATCGACGTTCTGCTTTCACGATTATACCGCGGCTCTTTATTGCCGCGCGATACGGAATTACCGGCTCTACGTCTATACAATTTATTCATTTCAGATTAACGCGACATTTACCCGTTGTTACGGTAGACTAACGAGTGTACCTCATCGATACTCAAAATAGTATATATTTGTATTTACACATACATGTGTGAGTGTGTGATCCTCTAATAAAACTACATGTATGAATTTTAGTTAGCAAAATAAAAATAAAAATAAACAAACCGACAAATAAAAAACGATAAAAAAGACGTTCGGTAAATTATTTTCATATTTATTTAATTCTTGTAATTCTCTGTTTATCTTTGAAGTAATTTTTGTTATTTCGACATAGTATATATTAAAATCGCCATTGAAAATCGACAAAATGTCTTAGATTGACTAAATTAGCTAAATGTAGTAAAGGAAGAAAACGTTTCGAAACGAATTTTATACACATTATACGTCTCCTTTGTGAATTAAAAGACGATAATTTTATTGCGCGCAGGCGCTAGACAGTAGGAAATCACTGGCACGACATAGCCAGTTAATTACGCTAATTAGATGCGGGCCACTTCGTTCAGTGTACAGTTATAGTTATCGACGTGCTATTGTTTAACGCGTAATTTTAGCCTCGGTGCGCCGTGACTCATCGCGCAAACACAAATTATTTCGCGCCAAAGCTTTCGATTTGTCTGTCATGCGCCGCGCCGTTTTGTTCGCAGCTCGTTACGGCGAATATCGTGGACCGCGCGCTGCTTTTATCGCCTATAGTCCCCCTCGTCAACGCAAGATCAATATCTAATCAAGCGTCGCGCGCGGTAGTTAGAACGGACGATCAGAAATCAGTTCGGCCGTGATAAAAACTTCGCGTCCGACAGGAACGATCAAACAATGGCGACGTTTTTTTTTTAGTACTTTTTAGTACTTTTTTAGTACTTTTAGTACTTTACTTTTTTTAGTAAAATTTTGAATTTGCAGAAATGTTTGTTTATGCTTTAATTTCCGCAAATTTGGAGATATCGATCAATTTCTAATTTTATTATATTTTTCAGTCTTTTTTCTACCCCTATTTCATATATAATGCGTTAAGATTTGGTAAATAATTTTAATTTCGGTAAATTTGCTCTAACTTCCGCAAATATTGAGATATTGGGTTGAGATATTGGGCTTCTTTATAGTTTTTAAGTGTGCAAGTAGAACCCTTTGCTCACAAAGCTTCCTCTATGAGGAAGCCAAAAAAATAAATACTAATAATTATACATTAAATAAAATATAAAAGCTTCCTCACATACATTAAATAAAATAAGCTTCCTGTAATAATGAGGAAGCAATGTGCAAGTTTGTAATTTGCATCCTTTTTTACATTTTACTGTTAATAATTTCGGTAAGTAGAGTGGGCACCCTTGAACCACGTTTTTTCAAATCACATTAAAAATGATTTTTAATAACTTCATTATAATATAAATGAGATTATTCGATGTTTAATATAATAAACTTTGTTTGTAAATGATTTAAGAAGTAAATTTTCAGAAATATTTTGCAAAAATAATGATATTTCGAAATGCTGCGTTTTTCACAGTGGACCAAAAGCATGGGGTCGATTGAGCCATAGCGTAGGGTACACTGTGACATGTAATGTAAAAGGTAGGGTATTCTGTGACACATAGAAGAGATCTAATTGAAAACTGAAAACAAAGCCTCACAGCGACTCAATTACATGTGATCTGTAACTAAAGAGTGAAAAAAAGAGAAAATAAGCGTAGTTTTGTAAGCGTGACACAGAGAATCTCATCAACCTGCGTCACATTGGACCCCACTGAACATCGATATAACCTCACTTTAATAGAGATCAACGAATATTGCCTCATAGCGACTCGATTACATGTGATCTGTAACTAAAGGGTGAAAAAAAGAGAAAATAAAAGTGTGGAGATGATTATCGATGGAAATTATTTCATTTTATAGGAAAAAGTGTAGTTCTGTAAGCGTGGCACAGAGGACCCCATCAACCTGCGTCACATTGGACCCCACTGAACATTGGTATTATTTATCATAAATATTTCAGATACAAAACAATTAAACGTTTTTGTACGCACTTTGGTATTGAACCTAGATCTCGACGAACGTCTTATGGATTTTTTTTAACTGTAGAATCCTTAGAAATTCATACATATCAAAAAGTTATGACAAGTAAAAATTTATTCTGCAAGGCTCCAATTACATATCTGCCTTTAACTAAGGTATATATGCTTATTTCGGCATAATTTTTTGATGGAAGTTATATGTTTTGAAAACGAAAGTTTTCATACCCACCGTCACTATTTTGCAGAACGTTAATACAGAAAACTCGCACTGTCACATTGGACCCTGTGGCTCAAAGGAGCCCACTCTCCCCTAAAAATTGCTATACGCGCAAAATCTATTATTGTTACTATATAATTGGAGGTTGACTGCACAGCGGTATTTATATGTCACATTAATTACTGGAACTTCTATTTTTTATATCAGAAAACAATAAATAATAACTACTGCTAATTAAATATTGCTTTAAAGATGTCAGTAATAAAAAGTAAAAAATGACGCAACAACTACGATGACCTATTTTTAATAATAATACGTCTAGTTGAATAGGAAAATATTCCACCCTGAGTTCACTATTCTCTCACCCGAGCGCTTTCGTAGCTCGTGCTATCCCCTCCAACCAAACGCACAGAGCGTATAAAATATTTTTAATGTAAATTTAAATATAAAACACTTCAATTTTTACAATTTGAATATAAAACATTGCAATTTTTGCAATTTAAATGTCCAGTTTACCTATCCGGATATGAGCATGGAATAGTTATTTGCGATATCGACTCTTTTATAGATGCACATTTAATCTTCATCGCATTTATCAAATACAGATTCGTACTAGACAATAACATGTATTTTTTCTCTTATTCTATTAATATGCAAGTTTTTAAAAGTAGAATTTAAAAATCGTTATTTTATCGTGATTTTATAAGTTTAGCAACATTAAAACACTTTAATACAGCAAAATAATATCCTGAATATACATAGGCGCCGACTTTGTAAGGGTAAAGTAGGAAAGACCGGGGCGAAGTCGTTACTATTTCTTCGGTGCCGATTTTTAACAACAAAACAAATAATTTTAGTAAAATGTGGTATACCGTTGTACAGAATAAACCCTTGATATTATAAAATATTACTAACATTTTTTAAAAAATCAGTATTTGAAAAGTGTAACAACTAGCCCCGGTTTCCCCCTACTGCCAAACGGTTATTTTCTTCTTTAAGGAGTTACTAACTTATTTACGAAGTACCATGACATAAAATCCCAGGTGATAAAGTTTGATTTAAATGCTATTGTTAACGAGTGTATTAATCGAAATAAAATCCATCGTGCAAACTTTTACGATTATAAGTGTACATGTGTTTTTTTTTTCGATTTTGTATGTGCATTAAATATTCTGCTTGTACCTACACTTTGTTTTACATGTAGGGGAGACCGGGGCTAAAAATTCAAATTTTAAAACAACATAAAAAATTACTGGGAAACA
This sequence comes from Temnothorax americanus, assembly GCF_048541705.1. NCBI lineage: Eukaryota > Metazoa > Arthropoda > Insecta > Hymenoptera > Formicidae > Temnothorax > Temnothorax americanus. The sequence goes on from NW_027509329.1 coordinate 4,106,550, forward strand.
ATGTATTTATACTTTTCATATCGACTTATTCATTGTTAAAATTATTCTAGTTTAAGGTTTTAAAAGTTATTTGTTTTATATTAATTAGTTTCTTTTGTAAAAAGTCATTTATTTGTTACAGATCGGAGCGGAACTTCTTGCCCCGTTGTGGGGTAAGTTGTTATACTAAGAAAAAAATTATTACCTTTCAAAAAAATATTCTACTTTTGAGTTGAATAAAGCAAAAGAATTGTTTTCATAATAAAAGTTAGTAGCTATAAATGACAGATGGTATGAGTGGGTTTAAATTTTTTTTTGTAAACCAAGTCTACTACTTCCTGGCTCCTCTCTCCTCTCTCCTTCTCTCCTCCTCCTCTCTCTTCTCTCTGAAGCTGAAATTAATAAATTATTATTAATATATTAAAAAATCAACAATCATAAAAATTATCTTTGAGATAGATCACATCTATAACAATAACCCATTAATCTGCCTTATATAGTAAATCTTTGTACTTTGTGAGACCAGTGGTAAATTTTTACCAATCATAAATCTAACCTAATTAATCAGCCTTTTAGAAACAAAATAAAAAACTATAATACAATAAATCATTATCAGAATCAGAGTTTGGACAAACATAAAAAATGCTTTTTTTATGTTTTATATTATGACAAGAAAAGTAAAATTTCCCCTGACGTCAACGCTTGACTCATTTACTCCTCGAAGAATCGCCGAAACTTGCCCATTTGTTTAATCGTTGATGTATGTATCCTCTGTTTGTTTCATTTGAATGTTTGTCGTGTTTTGCGTTATTCGTTATTAGCGAGCTCCGTTGAGCTTGATAAATGGTAACGTGCGTGCGCGAAAAGATCAATATCGATCCGTATAGATATAGATTCATGTAGGAGTTAGATCAGGAAATTGGGGAGAAAGGACACTTTCCTTCTGTCTGTTGAAGCGGCTAGTCGAGGAATAAATATAAAGTATAGAGATTGTGAGATATAGTAAATTTATACAAAGTGTAAAATATTCTGTTAAGTTCAATTGTGCATGATTGAAGACAGCTTAGTCACACACAGAGAAGCCTGTACAGTGAGTCAAAATAAATTATATTTCTTTGCCTCAAACAGTAATTGTGATAGCAGTCTTGCAAATCCATTCATTCTACGGGTCCTCTAACGGAACCCCCCTCGTGACGTCTCGTGTGAAAAATTATTCACATTTGGACTTTGAAATCGCAATATCTCTGCTCGTAGGGCACGTAGCGGAATATTATAAGAGAAACCCTCTCCCTAATTCGACCCCAAGCTATCGATCAAGCCTACTTAGAACTTGATCCGTTCACTCGTTATCGAGATCTCAACATCTCGAGCACTCGCAATCCGTCGCGTCGCGTAAAAAGCCCGTATCAGACTACCGACTGCAAAAACCGACCCAACTGCCGATCGCGACTGCCGACTCTAATCGGTCAATCACATTGCCCAATCTGTCACCAAGTCGCCGATGCTGACTGATCGTATTTATAATAAGCGAATTTTAATGAGAATATGGCATCAATATTACCGAAAAGAAAGTATTCTTTTCAATACATGCAAAATTTGAAAAAACAAAAAAACTTGTTCTTCTATGTTTCGTGTTTATAATAGAAGAAATCCGATATAAAAAGCAAAGGTTATGGGTAAAGCCATGGATAGCACGGAGGCAAGAACAAGAAATACATCACAACCTTTTTACTGAGTTAAGTCTTGAAGATCCAAACAAATTTCGCAGGTATTTTAAAATTAAAAAATTAAACATTTTAGGTATTATAACTTATAAGAGTAGACGTGATATAAAGTTTTTGTTTTTATTTTGAACAGATGTTTGAGAATGGACACTGCCACCTTTGAGGAGCTTCTTCATAAAATTGCACCTTTGATTATGAAACAAAATACTCATCTTAGAAAAAGTATCCCACCAGCAGAGAGATTATCTCTTACCGTATCCACAGGACACTCGCGGAACATTACAATTTACAACTAAACTATCACGTGATCGAAAACTGTATTTCTATTGGTTCCGACTTTGAGTCGGTGAGTCAAGAAATAGACCAGGGTCTAAAATGCGAGTCGGCCGACCAGTCAGTCGGCGCTTCGTTGTGATTGGCTAGATGTGAGTCGGCAGTCGCGATCGGCAGTCGGGTCGGGGCCTTCGCAGTCTGTAGTCTGATACGGGCTTAAAAGAGTCACGGTCGGTCTCGCTCCGCGTGTACTTGGCGCGAGACACTATCGTGTCTCTTGATAATAATATAAGTTTATCAGTTCTTCTAGAACAGATTGGCGCCCAATTTGATTATTTATTATTTATTGTCGAGCCAAATTATTTATTTATTATTATTTATTATCATATTTATTGCCAGATAAATTAGTAGAGCCCTGTCAGCCGAAGGATCCCGGCCGCAGCAGGTGAAGGATAAAATAATCCTGTCTCATTATATATTTCGAATGGGCCCAGTTTTTGCAAAGCAGACACTGATTCCACTTTTCTCAGGGTTGTGATTTGGAATGTGCATCACAACAAATGATACAATAATATTCCAAGCTGTCTTCTTCATCATTGTTTTTATTTTCTTCTTGGAGAACTTTTTGCTTATATAGCGCTCTCGATATATATATATATATATATATATATATATATATATATATATATTTGTCTTTTCCTTTTCTTTTTTCTATATCTTTCCTTTTGTTTTCATTCTTTAAACTTGGTTCTTCCTGTTTTCTCTTCTTATATTTAACTGAGATGGGGTAAGTTGTTAAGGTAACAATAACTAACCCCAATTGATAAATGTATCAACTTGATAAAATTTTCTATTTATATATCAAAATAGGTTAATAAACGCTGCTACATAATGTTGTTAGATAGTATTCGACCAATAAACACGATCCATTTAATATCTATAATACTAAATAATCGAAATAAACTAAAAAATAATAACAATCGGAAAATATAAATACTTACTTGGTGAGCAAATAACTCTTTGCTTATAAGTACACGGCCCGTTGGCAAGGATGCTACTAAAATGGCCGACGCGGTGCACAATGGCGCGATCGGGGAGCGCATCGAAGTATGCTTCAAGAATATCATTTCCTTTTCTTATCTTAGACTTAAAGACCATTGGAACAACTTACCCCCGGAATATTTAACCCCGGGCTTCCCTACGCATATAATCTACATATTTTTGTATATACTTCCCCCCTCTCCCTAGGTAATGTATAAAGGTTACTAAAAAAAGGATCATTATTTGAAATAAGTACTTCTTGCATCCTGTCTTCTAATATTTTTCCCAAGTTAGTGCCTGAATATATACTATAGGGTAGAAGTAACCGGTTAGGTTAGGTTAAGTAAGGTTAGTTAGGTTAGGTTTTGGCCACTGCACCGGTAACGTATGGCCACCACGAACATTTTCGAGGATTTTTCGTGTCTATAAATACAGATGTCAGTGATGATACAAAGCATAATTTTTCGAGATTTTATTTATTTAAGCAGCATTCAAAGTTGAAAAACCGTGCATTTGTTAATAAAATAGTGTATGGTGTAACAAGAAATAATATGGATATTCTAATCGTTAGCTGACAGCTGAGAAGACGACGTCGAGGTAAGATGTGCAAAATTTTCAGATTACCTACACGTAATTCTATAATAGCGCCCGAGAAGTTTACGTTTCGGTTGAACAACATTTCTCTGAAAGGTTTAAGGTGTTCAAGAGCGAAAATACCAAAAAATATTCGTGTTAATAACAATGGCTAAAAGTGGTACTTAATTAAAATTATCCCTTTGCTCCAGTTTTGGCCATCCTATTAAAACTGGTGTTTACTTGTCAAAATTAGGTAGTCAAAATTATAATACACAATGTCTGTTCTTTATAACTGAACTGGCTGAATTAGTTTAGAGTTTATCAGTTTCCTACAAGTGTATATATGTACGATATAAATCACAGAGAAAATATAAGAATGGTTGAAATTTGTATGAACTATTCAATTACGCAACCACGTGCATCTTCGCGTCAACGGAACAAACAATAGAGCGTCTCTTACGCGTTCTTAGAGAAATCGATAGCTCGCCGCAATTTTAAGGTACGAAGCCTATTCTCGCCACCGCGAAAATGGGAGCTCACCTTTCGTCGCTCGTAAATCCCAGCGAGGATCTTACGAGCCACCGGGAAAATGAAGAAGGCATCGCGTGCACACATATAGCGTCGTCGAACGACGGCCATGTATTTGAACACATAACGTGCTCAGCATGTGCCGATGCTCAAAGAAAGAGATGGAATAAAAAGAGGCAAGGGAAATGGCGCCGCGGAATGGTAGACGAACGGCATTCTTATCCCGCCGAACAAAGAAAGAGAGAGAGAGAGAGAGAGAGAGAGAGAGAGAGAGAGAGAGAGAGAGAGAGAGATAGAGAGATTGATTGAATTTAGCCTTCGGATTTTAAAACTTAAAGTATCCTCATATGAGGAAATTTCTAACAGTTGAAGGTAATTGCATTGTAATTTATGGCAGGGCGTTAAATGTAAACCTAAAAATATATTTTGTGCTTCTGCCGCATATTGAATTTCTAAAATTCTTAATATGCCTCGTTCTGCCAGTACATCCCTACTATTCTTCTTATACCTACAGTTTTGCTACACTACTTAAAAAAAATACAATTACTTGCTCTGTCTTAATCATAAATTAGGTTTGGCAGTCAATTTACTGATATGGATTGCAGTAGACTCTCATGGCACGTTTTTGCACTTGCTTCGTGCGCACCGCTTCTCTGCCTTCAGTATATTGAATTCATAAGACCGTATCTTCTATCTTTCACTCTTTTGCTTTCTCCACTAACACAGGATTCTCCGTACTACTTTCCCCATGTTTATTCCACCTACAATTTGTTCTCAAATTTGTTACTTGTCTCTTATTCTTATAATAATAACATATAATGCTATTGACATTACTCTTCTTACCATTCATAATTACGGCCTTTAGTTTATCAATTCTCAACTTTTGTACCTTGCGGCGGCATTGCAATTATATACTTCCTCCGGCACGGATTTTGCCATTTGCATCAATCAAGGCGTCTAATCACCCGTGCCTATTATCATCGTTGCGAATATTACAAGTGGCCTATGTATAGACTTATACACCAGTACATCAGTGTAAGTTTCCAATATACATTTCTATGCTATTCAGAAAACTACACCTCATTTTCCCTTAATTTCTTAAATAATCAAGAAGATCTCACAGATGAGAGTTTCACGATCTAGTAACCAAGAATGGCGTTTTGCTACCGCACGCTCAATTATGTCACCAAACTTTTTTATGTATATGCGTTTTATTTCTTTCCTTATATACTTCTAACTATCATATTTGTCTTATCTGCATTCATTTTTAACATATTCACATTCATCCATTCATCAAGTATACCGAGCACCATATTTAGTTTTATTTCTAATTCCTCACAACTTTCTCCTGTTACACTTGCGGTCGTGTCATCTGCAAATAATCTAAATATACTTCCCTCCGGACAGACTTTAACTATATCATTTATATATAAAATAAACAATAGAGGTCCTAATACTGATCCCTGTGGCACGCCATATGCTGTCTCAATTATTTTAGAACATATATCATTGAATCTAACTTGTTGCTTTCTATTACTTAAATACGATATTATCCATTCCAGTACCACTCCTCTTATTCCATGCTGATATAATTTTTCCACTAATCTTACCCTATCTATTGTCTCAAACGCTCTCCTAAGATCCAGGAATAACACCCCCACCATTTTTTTCTCCTCAATTTACTTCCAGAGAGAGAGAGAGAAAGAGAGAGAAAGAGAGAGAGAGAGAGAGAAAAATTCTTCGCGGTCTCGCGTAAAAGTAAACGAAGCGGAGCAATGGACCGCGTTTCGACGATAACCGCGCGCGCAATTTCGTGAAAACAGATCTCTGTTCTATTCATTCGCGATACATAGGCGTAGGATGTACTTACGTGCCCTCCGCTTGTATAAGTGTGCGAGATCAAGAAGGGTGTTGGTCGCTTCATATGGCGCGATATCCATAAACCATTGGAAACGCCATCGTTTTCGATGTCTTTTATAAGAACGAGGGAGCACAGGCGAGCGATATTTCGCTTCCTATTTGCGATCAAACGATCGAACCGTATCCCGATCTATATATACGATCCGTGCGCGACCACGAGCAAACGATGCGCTAACGATATGGCATGGCATCGTTCTAGATACCAGTGTGGAAACCAGGTAAAGTTGAAGGCTTATATCGCGATAAAAATAATATTTATAAAAGATACGAGAATCGTAACGCTATAAAAAATAGCTTTGCGTTCTATGATGTCTGAACTAAGGAACGGATTTGCGTAAAGTTGCTTGAAGCGGATCGAGCTAATCGAAAATAATTCTTTTTTATAGTCTTAATCTCTTTCCAAGATACTAATTGAGAATAATCTACAAAATATTTTTGAAACGTTGTAAAAGGAGAGCTGTAAAAAAGAAACGTTGCATGAAAATTAGAAAATGGTCTTATGGTAATGACAAAATTTTATATGACAAGGAAAATACAATTAGACATAAAGAAAACTGTTTTTCAATAAGCAAGAAAATTAACGTCGTGAAAATTACTATAGTTGGAAAGATTTCAATTTAAAATCCAATCCATCTTTTAATCCCTTTTATTTATTTATCATTATTGTATAAATATACGCTTGTGTGTGTGTTTATATATTGCAGAAAAAATATAAAAATAATTGAACTAGCAAAAATGAAATTAGCGTGGTTGTGTTCATCAATTAAATTGTGTTAAGAGTTCACGTCTTATTTGTCTTATTATTAAATTCGAGTAAAACCTTGCTCCATACGGATGTTGCACATCACCCTGTACGTGGGACTGCAGCACGTAGACGTAGCCGTAATTGCATCAATCAATAAAATCCGAGCGTAAGACCTTCCCTCGTGCTTCGGGTGGAAACTACGCGCGTGTCGAGTTAATATCAGGGGTACTCCACTTGGCAGGGATGACAAACGCGGACGGAACGGTCAAGTAGCAAGCGTCAGTACTACTTCCCCCGTTCGATCGATCGATCTTGCCCGCATCCACCAGTGGATGCGACCCTCCTCTATCCAGGAGGAAACGGGCGATGTCACGGGACGCGCGACGTGCGAATGTCACGGCGGAGAACCCGGAACGGACGTGCGTGCGGGCATCACGAGCGGAAGCGAGGTATGCGTGCGTGAAACGCACCGGGCGAATTCTCGAGACAGTTTGATGGATTAATACCTTTGTGTTCTTGTTACATGCGCGCGTGACTTACAGGCCGTAAGTTCAATGCCGGCGCGCGGCCCTGGTCGCGGTGAGAGAGATTTACGCTCTCGCGCGAAGATACCACCTACACCGTGTTAATATCGTACACCGTACCTGCATGGGCTGCATGCATCCACAATAGGCAAAGAAATTGCTAGGATGGAATAAATATCTGCGGATAAACCGCGCCGAGATAAACGCGCGTCCGCACCCGCCCACCCGATCTCGTTTGCGTCGGCGTTTTTCGAGAATAATAAATCTCATTCCGACGGCTAACGCAGCACGCCCGAGAAAATCACTCGCTAGAAAGGGCCGCAATCGTGCGCGCGACCAGTTTTCCATTGAATATCCATTCGACAAAAACTGTGCAAAATGGAACAGGACGATTCTTTAGGGAGCTATATAGTCTTGCTAAATGAGTACGTATGGGGACGGCGCGTGCTACTCTTAGCCGCTAGGGGCGCTAGCGAAATTGGGGACACACGGAGCTGTCACCGAGCATATTAACGAGAAAAGCTGTGTGAATATTAGAAAAATCCATTCTTAATTTTTGTATCAATCTGCACAATCATTATTCTCCAAACCTCTCAACTCATTAAACGTAAATAACATTATGACATATGTCCCCAATTTCGGTGCTGCCCTCTGCTCTGAGCTTGTTATGTCGCCGCCCCCATAGGTATAGAGGGAATTTACTTTAAACGCGCTCATGTACATTCCTCGGTAGGGACGGATTTATCCTTTTTTGCAGTTGGTGAAAACTTACTCTCTAAATCACATAAAGTGCAATGGTTTCGCCACTAATAATAGACTAGATTAGAATGATTGCTACAGTCACTTTAAAAGAGAGGAGTTATTTATATCAATTTTCAATTTAATATAAATTATATTTGATTGTCTCTTTATATATTTAACATTTCAATTATTAACTTATAACTGTAAAATTACAAACGAGAATGTGCGACAGAAAATATGACTACTTACGTATATACGCTACTATAATAAGCCTTTACCTCTATCGACTTTTACATAGTTGAAAGTCTTGCCTAAGAACTTTTGTTCAATATGTTAACTGTGACAGAACCGTTTCCATTTTCAAAGAGTTTTCCTTCGCCTTTCGTTTATTATGAAACCTATTACTTTCCTCGGTCACAATAGTTTCCCTCCATATAAAATTTCCGTCTCGCGGTAATAAGAAGGAAACCGATAAGCCTAGCACACCGAAATCATTATCGTTTCGAGCAACATCGCGCTCTTTGTATACATTCCTCGGTAGGGACGGAGCGTAAAGAATAGAGATAGGACCGTAACGAGTCGAGATTTCGACAATGACCCGCCGTGGCATGTAAAAAAAAAAGCAGCTGGATGAAATAGTCGGTGGCTTTTTACCCGCGGGACGCGGACAGGGTAAAAGGCAAAGCTACCAAAAGCCGGGGCTTTATTGCCTACGAGGCCAGGATCTCGTGCGAGATTGTTTAGATCCCTCGCCCATAGACCGGGGGATCGTAAGAAGGCCGGGGAGCCTATCTAGAATCGTATATACCGGCCTGCCCCTCGGATTATGGCCGCGAAACGGTTCACGTCGTCCGTTTTCGTGGCTCGTAAGCGACGCTTATTGTAAACTTGCATGGGACCGTACAAAGTCCTCCCGTTGGCATTTTGTTGTACTTACGACGGGATTGTACTTTTTCGGATGGTCTGTCTAAAGATTATACGACACAGCTCTTATCTGTCGCGGCGCGTGCGCACGCGTGTCACAGTGGTGTTTCCAAGTATTCGTTGCAGTCTCGTCGAAACCATATAAATGCAAATATAAATACGCAAATATCTTTATTGAAGGCAATCGCGTAGAACTTTTATTAAAATGGTCTAACGAATAATTGGTAAGAAAATTGTTCGTAAAATATTTTGTATCTTTCACGATATAGTAACAGCATGATGAAATAAACAAAGCTTAAGCGGAACATTTTAACGTTTCACTTTCATACGCGAAAATGTAAGGAAAAAACTATGCAAAAAATTCTTTTATATTTTTCTACGATTTATTTCATGTCAAGGTTTTTTATACCAAGGTTTTTATATATATAATTAATTGGGCACGTTTTATAGAAAAAAATCTTTTTTCTTTTCGTAGGAGATATATAGGTTTTATAAAATATTACTTCAAACTCATAGCCGATGACGCGTCGATCACGCTCGAAGTTACCCGAGCAGTCTGTGGCATCACAATGTTATATGCCGTATACGATATCTATTGAGATTTCGATCTTTTAATAGAAATGGTAATAATTAAAACGTATAGGACGTGTTTTGTCCCTCTCTGTGGTAGTACAACCAAAAGTACACCAAATAAAGTGTTCGCGACATTGCCACAAGACGTGAAACTTCGTCAAAAGTGGTTTATTAATGCCGTTCGGAGAGACAATCTCAAAAACAGCAAATCGAACTTCTTTTGTTGTGAAGACCATGCTCCGAACCTTATTTTCAGGGCATAAGGCCCTTGCGCAATGCCAGGCAACAGGCAATAGGAACAGGGAATAGAAATCAGAATAAATCATGTATAAATGCAGAATAAACAGTTACACAGGCAATAGACATAGAGTTTCCGTCACGTTGAAAATTCTGTGCCTATATTGCCTGTTGCCAATTAATTATAACATTCAAATTATTTAAGTTGTAATATTAACGTATTTTTGGTTATTTCCTATTTTTATTGCCTGTTGCCTGATGGCATTGTGCAAAGGCCTATATTCGACATTTCACAATGCAGAGAGATCTCCTTCACGTCTTAGTTGGACATAACCTACAGCTGCATCTCCGTAGCTCTCACGACATCAGTTCCTTTAAATAATTTATTGTGATAAAAATCTCATAGTAATGTTATTTGTTAATGAGCAGTTACACATTGAAACGTAATTATTTTACTTACAATGAAGCTTTGGCACATTTCTAGAGCATTGAAACGATTGTCATCTCTGAGAAACTCTAGCATCGTAAACATGTCAATTTGCGGCAAATTATTACTATTTGCTTTCACGAAGCCTTTTTCATATATTACTCCGTCGAAATTCGGCTAACCCACATAGCATATGCGCATATCAAAAAGACGTCCAGAAGATATCCCGAAGATATATTTAGGAGATAGGATAATATTATCTTCGGGATATCTTCTGGACGTCTTTTTGATATGCTTGCTGTGTGAGAAATAATCGAATTTATTAATAATTGTCGTTTTGGAGAGCTGTAATTCTATAAACACATCGTATTCAGTCTTCGCGGCGTGACCATATAACATTGTGACGTCACGGAGCCCGTACGCCAATCGCGTGGCGTTTCATGATCACGTGACAAAACTTGAATTTTTACGTCAATAAAATTATTAATAATAATTTACAGGTTTACAAAAATTTTTTTTTATTTTTGTGTTTTGGTGTTATTAATACACGTTTACATAAAAAATATATATAATGTATACAATATAATTTTTTTTCAACAGCCCAATTATAAGATGTTATTTTTATTTAAAACAGTAAATAACTAATAAAAATAACTATTTTTAAATTGATAAATAATCGTGCGCTCAATTTACTGACAATGAGTTGGAAAAGTATAATTCACACAAATTTTATCTTTAAGGGGGTTTTTTTTTTTGATAGTCCCCCCAAAA